>NC_134782.1:75076828-75079328 GCF_046742065.1 Oratosquilla oratoria | reverse complement strand
GTTCCGTTAGAAATAATTTTCAAGAAATCCATCATATCCAGGATGTCCCAAGAGAATGGAAGCTAGCTAACGTTACTCCCATATTCAAAAAAGGTGACAAAAAGAAACCAAATAACTATAGACCTATAAGTTTGACTTCAATCGTAGGAAAAATAATGGAAACTATCATCAGAGATGCTATCGAACATCATTTAGAAAGTAACCGTTTGATAAATGGCTTCAGACGGAAACGTTCTTGCGTGAGTAGCATACTCGAATTCTACAACACAGTTATCTCGAATTATGACAAAAGAAACAATATAGATTTAATATATCTAGACTTTGCAAAAGCTTTTGATACCGTCCCACACGAAAGACTAATTACTAAATTAGCTTTACACGGAATAAGTGGTAGCCTATTAGGTTGGACTAGTAATTGGTTGAATGGTCGAAAACAGAGAGTTGTTTTAAATGGAAAAACTTCTAGATGGAAAAATGTTACAAGTGGAGTTCCTCAGGGTTCCGTTCTTGGGCCACTTCTATTCATAGTATATATAAATGATATAGACCATGGACTAAAATCTACTGTTTCCAAATTTGCTGATGATACAAAACTGTGCGGAGTGGCAAATGATCACTCAAACCAATTAGATATTCAAGAAGATTTAGATCAATTACAGCAATGGTCTGAAAAGTGGCTAATGAAATATAACACAAGTAAATGCAAGGTAATGCACATAGGTAAAAATAACAGTAAGTACGATTACAAGTTATTTGGAAATTCGTTAACAAAAGTGGATAGTGAAAAAGATCTCGGCGTAATTATCAGTAACGACCTCAAATCATCCAAGCAGTGTATTTCAGCCTCTGAGAAAGCAAATAAGATTCTAGGACTGATTGCGCGATCTTTTGATTTCAAAAGTCCATCACTCATTAACAAGCTATATAAATCGTTAGTTCGTCCACATTTGGAATATGCTGTTTCCGTATGGTCACCGAATCTCATTAAAGACATTGACAGACTGGAAAAAGTACAACGGCGAGCCACAAAACTGATTCCAAATATCAAAAATAAATCATACGAAAATCGACTAAAACATATGGATCTGTTGTCCCTAAAAAAGCGTAGACTCAGAGGTGACTTGATACAGGTCTTTAAAATTTTAAAGGGAATTGACAACATCAAAAGTGACCAAATTTTCACATTGAATGAGAATCCGACAAGAAACAATGGTCTCAAACTGTCCGGAAATAGATTCAATTTGGAAGTAGGTAGAAACAACTTTGCCAACCGTGTAGTTAACGAATGGAATAAACTTCCTGCACAGGTAGTGCAATGTAGTTCAGTTCGAAGCTTTAAGAATCATTTAGATAAACACCTAAGCAAGATGCTATAATGATTATAATTTATTTTATATTATTTGTTTTTGTTTTGTTATCATTTGTCTGTTTGATTTTCATTTATTATTAGTTATATGTTAATTTATTATTATTTACTATTTACCTGTTTGTTTATTATTTAACTATACCTATGCATTTATTTATGTATTTTATTTGTTATTTACATTATTATAGTTTTTATTTATTATTTGTTTATTATTATGATTTTTTCGCATCCGACCTAGATATGGACCAAAAGGTCTCCTGTCGGCATGCTCCGCCTTTGTAATCCTTTGTAATATATATATATATATAGTATATACATATGTGCACATACATATATAGATATTTATATATGCATATATACACACACACACATATATATATATATATATATATATATATATATATATGCACACACATATATAGATATTTATGTATATGAATGTATATATACATATATGCACATATATGTATATATATATGCATATATATACAGTATACATATATATATATGTATATATATATATATATATATATATGCACACATATATAGATATTTATATATATGAATGTATATATATATATATATGCACATATATGTACATAAATATACATATATATGTATATATATATATATATATATATATATATATATATATATATATATATATATGCAACACAATTCACTAAAACGCGTGAATGTAAGATTTCGCAGAAAACCACTCGGGAAATAAGACACTATGATCCAAACGTTTTCGTCTATTCAGACATCTTCAGGGAATACAGAATGACAATGGGTAGGAACGTATATACAGAAAAGTAATAGGCAAGACAGGAACATGGGAGGTCACACAAGACAATTTCTCACCAAAGCGTATCAGGACGGGGACACGCCGTGGGCTGCTACATAATCAACAATTTTCTTTACAATGAAATTATCAAGATTATATAAGCCTAAACTTACCTTTATAATGTTATAAAAAATATGTTTAATAAGGCTGGATTTAATAATATTTCTATCCAACATAGAACTGCAAGAGACAATATCTTTGGAATTATTGCAATCAATGGCATGGATATGGTGTCCTACGTGTACGAAAATCCCACTGGACAATTGAACTGATCTCACACTATACCT
>NC_134782.1:75041828-75046828 GCF_046742065.1 Oratosquilla oratoria | reverse complement strand
ATCATATGTGTATATATATATATATATATATATATATACATATATATATATATGTATACATATATATATATACATATATATATGTATGTATGTATGTATGTATGTATGTATGTATGTATGTATGTATGTATGTATGTATGTATGTATGTATGTATGTATGTATGTACAGTATGTATGCAACAGTAATCACATGAAACACGTGAATAAAGATATTTTGCTGAATCCACGAGGAAATCAAAGATCGGAACACTGAAAGTTTTCGTCTATTTAAGACATTTTCAAAGTACATAGTATTAGCTTTTATCGAATCCTGGATCAACATGGCTGATAAACATTTCCTTCCGGAAATCGAAATAGAAGGGTATAAGTTTTTTCACAAGGATAGGGTTGGTAGGAGTGGGGGGAGGTGTAGCACTTTTCGTTAAAAATACAATAAACTGTATTACCAATAATTCGATTAAGGAAGAGGACTGTACGGAATCTATTTGGGTAGAGATTATAGGCAAGAATAAGAAAGTTATTATTGGCGTCTTGTATAGACCTAACCTCAGCATTCAAGCATCCTAACCTCAGCATTCAACAGACTTGATTCATGAAATTCAAAGAGCGTCCCAGTACAAAAACGTTGTGATCATGGGAGATTTTAATTATAGAAACATTGACTGGGAATCTTTGATAGAAGATCAGGAAACGAAGAAATTCGTAGATGTGGTGTAGGATAATTTCCTAAAACAAGTGATTACCGATCCTGCGAGGGGAAAAATACTCTGGACTTACTTTTAACTAATAATGTGCAGAGGTAATTATTAAACTCTATCTAGCGATAGTTAGACCCATCCTTGACTATGCGGTACAGTTTTGGTCTCCGTCCTACAGAATGGACATCAATTCACTAGAATCAGTACAGAGAAGAATGACCAAAATGATACATGGACTCAGAAATTTGCCTTACGAAGAGAGGCTTAGGCACCTTAACTTACACTCTCTGGAAAGACGCATTGCGGGGTGATCAAACAGAGGTGTTCAAGTGGGTCAAAGGCTTTAATAGGGGTGATGCAAACAAGGTCATCATATAAAAACAACAGGGCAGGACTCGCAGTAATAGTTATAAATTGGACAAATTTAGATTTAAGAAGTAAATAGGCAAGAATTGGTTTACTAATAGGGTGGTCGACGCATGAAATAAACTTAGTAACCATGTAGTAAGCGCTGAAAGTCCTACGATGATTCTTCCCCAAAAGATTCTTTTTTTAAAAAGAATCTTTTTGTTCTTCCTTTTCATCCCAATTTGGTGAAATTTCCTTGTGTCCTTAAGGTTTTTAATGTTAATGTTGTATTTAGAAACAACACAATCAAAGAACTTCTCATCAAAAAATCGCCTGATAATTCGATGGGTTGTGTTTATAGTATTCCTTACAAGAATTGGAATTTCTTGTTACATTGGTCAGACTGGCAAGGAATTAGAATTTAGGTTGAGCCAGCACAAGTATAGTGTCCGTACTGGCCAATCATCAAGTGGGATTTTTGCTCACATTAGAGACTACAACCATTGCATTGATTGGGGTAATTCCCAAGAAATTGTTTCATGTAGTTCTTATTTGGTAAGGAATCAAATTGAATCGTGTCTCATCAAAAAAACTTTCAATGAGAATCTCAACTTAAGCACTGGTCTTTTCAAACTCGATAATTTTGTCATCAACCAAATTGCAGCACAATGTCCCTTAGCCATCTTGTGTGACCTTTTGTCACCTGTGTCAATTGTCACCCATTGTATATTTTTTTCTTGTCATTATTTTATTTTTTTTTTATTTTTATTTTTTTCCTTTGAAAGACATTCCTTATGTATCTATGTTGAGTGACCTCTCCTGTTCTCTACACTATTGTATTTTTGCTGTACTTTGTTGTGTAATTATGTACTTTGAAAATGTCTTAAATAGACGAAAACGTTCAGTGTTCCGATCTTTGATTTCCTCGTGGATTCAGCAAAATATCTTTATTCACGTGTTTTATGTGATTACTGTTGCGTCATGGATACCACACCCCTTTACAAGACCTGTTTACTCTCCTGGACTTTTTCCTATCGTCACTAGTTTTTGCTCTTCTCTTTTAAGTCACACAAGATGAAACTTCGGCTTAAGTTTCTCAAGGAGTGTCTACAGGAGCAAGTTTTACCAAAGTCCATTTACAACAACCATCTGCTTAAGATTTGTGATAGACCCTTTGAAGAATTTGATTAGATCATCTTACAAAAACACATTGACATTGCAACCTTCGAAGTCCGTGAACTTTTCAAGATCAGCAGTTCGGCAAGACATATTTTCCATCAAGTCATTCCTCAGCCATGGAAACATAAACTACCTGATCATTGTTATGGTAAGATGAGATGGGTTGTTCGTCATGATCGTCATGATCATGATCACCTTTCTTGTAGTTGTCAGTGCACTCGCTCTTGCCATTCATGCATTTATCACTAACGTATATCGAGAACCCATCAATATAGATAAATCCATGAATGGCAAGAGCGAGTGCACTGACAACTACAACAAAGGTGTCATGAGAGCCTATGTAAAAAGAGCCATATCGGTGTGTTCCTCGTGGCAAGCATTACACAGTGAGCTTCAACACAGACAAATGCTCACAAACAATGGGTGCTCTGACACCGACTGATTCTATTACTAACAAGATGCTAGAATCATATTTCACAATCAAAGCACCACAAAATCATAACTACATCAACATTTGTTACAGACACACCTTTACTAATAATTACAAAAATTATGAAAAAGTCATTAAAGATATCATCCAAAGGAATTGCCTCCCTACAAGCGAGAACAACAAAATCAGAGTTCTCATTTACTACAAAAATCCCAGAACTTCCTCTCTCATCATGACGAACAACTCTTCTAGGCGATCAGAATTCACATCTAGAACCAATGAAGTGTACCAATATACTTGCTCTTCAGAGGATTGTAAGCCTCTTAACCATACCTACATCGGTTTTACTAGATGCAAAGTCAGCCGTCTCTTATCATTACATCTACAAGAGAGAGCAATCGAAGAACACCATAAGAATTTTCACAACGCTGTACTCAGAAGTGATGAATTGATTAATTCCACCAAAATTATTGGAACGAGTGATGACCCTAGGAGGCTACAATTGCTCGAAGCCTTTCATATTAGAGACAAAGCTCCAGTCATTAATATCCAAAGTAATTTGATCTCCACTCACTATCCCATTGTATGGAAACAAAAATCCCCCACTCCTCCCTCCCTCCACCCCCTCTCTTCCCTGTTTCCCCCTCCTCCCCTTCCACCTCCACCCCTTCCTCCTCCTCCTCCTCTCCCCCCCCCCCTCCACGGTGACCACACCCGCCTAACCCACCACCCCCAACCCTCTTACCCCGTGACCTCTGAGATCCCATTGTCAGACCACCTACCTGACCATAGGCTTATATATATATATATCTGTCATCCCCGACTTGTCATTTTTCTCTCCCATCCCTTTAAATGTAAGTCTTCTTGTAACATTGTCATCGTATCTATTTGCATCTATATTGTATCCCTCATATTTTACTAGTATTGTTCTTGCACACAATAATATTATCATCATTACTGTATTTATGTAACTTTTGTAATTTTTTTACCATTACTGTAATTATGTAATTCTTTTTATTAAAGTTTACTCTTCAAAATGTCTTCATTAAGACGAAACGTCGAGCTCGAATAATGGAAAGAAATGGAAGAATACAGTGATTTAGTTTCAATTCACCCGGTTAATGGCAAATCTCTAATCAGGAAAATCGAGAATACGAGGAAAATCTGAATAACTACAACAATGCTGTCATTTTTAACTCCACGTGTATATATATATATATATATATATATTTATATATATATATATATATATATATTTATATATATACATATGTGTGTGTGTGTGTGTGTGTGTGTGTGTGTGTGTGTGTGTGTGTGTGTGTGTGTGTGTGTGTGTGTGTATTACCTTTACCTAGTTGTATTTACCTAGTTGTATTTTGCGGGAAGGGGAGCTATGCTCGTGTTGTCCCGCCTTTGTATCTTGCAGTGTCTAGTTTGTTTTTAAACTCATGAATGGTTTTTGCGCATACTATTTCATTGTCCAGTTTGTTCCAAGTGTCCAAAACTCTATGAGGAAAACTGTTTTTCTTCAGTTCTCTTCTATAGCTATGTTTTTTTATTTTCTTTCCATGTCCTCTTGTGTTTCTTTTGTCCCAGTTAAGTAAGTTCTCACTATCGAGTACCTCTGTGCCTTTCATGATTCTGTAGATGGTCAATAGGTCACCTCTCTCTCTTCTTTGCTCCAGTGTCGGTAACTCCAGTTTAGCCAATCTCTCTTCGTATGATAGGTTTGCAAGTGCAGGTGCCATTTTTGTAGCTGCTCTTTGGATTCTTTCTATTTTCTTTATATTCTTTTTGGTACTGGGGGACCACAATGTCGCTGCATACTCTAATCTAGGCCTTATCAATGTAACCAATATTTTTTCCATCATGTCTTCGTCCAAGTATGTAAACGCCACTTTTATTGATCTTAGCAAGTTGTAAGTCTCCCCGACAATTTTGTTAATCTGTATATCATAGGACAAGTCGTTCGTGATAATTACTCCCAAATCTTTTTCGGATCCTACTTTCTTTACTTCTTTGGTTCCAATTGTATATTTTCCTGATATTCTGTTTTTGCTTTTTCCAAACTCCATTATGCTACACTTCTTAGTATTAAAGTCCACTTCCCATTTCTGACTCCAGTTCCATACCCTATTTAGGTCTTCTTGCAGTGCTTCACAGTCCTCATCAGTTTCTATTTTCCTTAGCAGTTTGGCGTCATCGGCAAAGAAGCTCATGTAGCAGTTCACGTCCTCATCCATGTCATTCATATAGATAGCAAACATTATTGGTGCCAGCACAGATCCTTGCGGTACTCCACTGATCACCTCTTTCCAGTCTGAATATTTTTCTCTGAGCACTAC
>NC_134782.1:75026828-75034328 GCF_046742065.1 Oratosquilla oratoria | reverse complement strand
ATGAAAGAGAGAAAGAGAGAGAGAGAGAGAGAGAGAGAGAGAGAGAGAGAGAGAGAGAGAGAGAGAGAGAGAGAGAGAGAGAGAGAGAGAGAGAAGGAGAGAGAGAGAAGAAGAGAGAGAGAGAGAGGGAGAGAGAGAGAGAGGAGGGGGTGAGAGGGATATGAGAGGGGGAGGAGGGGAGGGAGGGTAAGAGCAAACAGAGGTCAGCTCAGGTCACACGCAACCTGCCGAGTGCTGGCTGTTAACAGCACGCCATAGGGTACGGGGGAGCAGCGAGCGAAAAGGGAAAGACGATGAGGAAAACAGGATAAGGACAGGGAACAGGGACGGGATAAGAAATTCGTGCAAAGTACGAAGAAGAATGGAGGGAAAAGGAGGAGGAGGAGGAAGAGGAGTTGTAACAGGAACTGATGAGAAGTTTGTGTAGAGCAAGAGGAAGAATGGAAGGAAGAGGAGGAAGAGGAGAAGAAGGAGGAACGGTGCAAGGATGACGAGAAGGGAAAAAAAAGAGGCAAAGGCAAGAGAGGAGACCAAAGAAGGAAAAGAAAAGGAAGGAGGAGGACGGGGAGGGGAAGTAACGGAGGGGGGGGAGAAAAAGGAAGAGGAAGAGGAGGAAGAAGTGGAGGAGGAGGACGAGGAGGAGAAGGAGGAGTTTCTAAGCCTTTGAATTCCTGGGGTAAACCCCCACTACAGCTGAATTAAATCACTTGGCGGCAGAAAAGGAAGGAACAAGTGAGAAACCTCGGTTACCAAAACCTATCCTTGGAGCAGAGAGAGAAAAGAAAGAAAAAATAAAAAGACGGAGAGAAACAAAATCCGAAGAAATTTTTGACACAAGAGCGCACAACCCTCACAAGGTGGGGAAGAGGGGGGGGGGAAGGGACGGAGACAAATGAACATCACGATGCGCACTGACGTCATTCATTCTTTGGCCCTTTGGCCGTGTTTTCTCGTGTCTGTGTCTAGGTCCGTTCCTGTGAGTCTGTGTGTGTCTATATCTATGTCCATCTATATATATATATATTTGTATGTATGTATATGCATATATATATATATATGTATATATATATATGTATGTATATATATATATGTGTGTGTGTATATATATATATATATACATATACATATACATATAAATATACATATATATATACATATACATATACATATACATATATATTCCAAACTGAAACCTGTGAAAAGTCTAAGGTAAACTTACTCACTACGGTAAATATAACAAAAGAAAAAATTAAAAGGTGTATAGACAAACTCAAAGTTAATAAAACACCAGGGCCTGACGGTTGGCATCCAAGAATCTTAAAGGAAATGAAAAATGAGATTGTTGTTCCATTAGAAATTATTTTCAAGAAATCCATCATATCCGGAGATGTCCCAAGAGAATGGAAGCTAGCTAACGTTACTCCCATATTCAAAAAAGGTGACAAAAAGAAACCAAATAACTATAGGCCTATAAGTTTAACTTCAATCGTAGGAAAAATAATGGAAACTATCATCAGAGATGCTATCGAACATCATTTAGAAAGTAACCGTTGGATAAATGATAGCCAACATGGTTTCAGACGGAAACGTTCTTGCGTGACTAACTTACTCGAATTCTACAACACAGTTATCTCGAATTATGACAAAAGAAACAATATAGATTTAATATATCTAGACTTTGCAAAAGTTTTTGATACCGTCCCACACGAAAGACTAATTACTAAATTAGCTTTACACGGAATAAGTGGTAGCCTATTAGGTTGGACTAGTAATTGGTTGAATGGTCGAAAACAGAGAGTTGTTTTAAATGGAAAAACTTCTAGATGGAAAAATGTTACAAGTGGAGTTCCTCAGGGTTCCGTTCTTGGGCCACTTCTATTCATAGTATATATAAATGATATAGACCATGGACTAAAATCTACTGTTTCCAAATTTGCTGATGATACAAAACTGTGCGGAGTGGCAAATGATCACTCAAACCAATTAGATATTCAAGAAGATTTAGATCAATTACAGCAATGGTCTGAAAAGTGGCTAATGAAATTTAACACAAGTAAATGCAAGGTAATGCACATAGGTAAAAATAACAGTAAGTACGATTACAAGTTATTTGGAAATTCGTTAACAAAAGTGGATAGTGAAAAAGATCTCGGCGTAATTATTAGTAACGACCTCAAATCATCCAAGCAGTGTATTTCAGCCTCTGAGAAAGCAAATAAGATTCTAGGACTGATTGCGCGATCTTTTGATTTCAAAAGTCCATCACTCATTAACAAGCTATATAAATCGTTAGTTCGTCCACATTTGGAATATGCTGTTTCCGTATAGTCACCGAATCTCATTAAAGACATTGACAGACTGGAAAAAGTACAACGGCGAGCCACAAAACTGATTCCAAATATCAAAAATAAATCATAGGAAAATCGACTAAAACATATGAATCTGTTTTCCCTAAAAAAGCGTAGACTCAGAGGTGACTTGATACAGGTCTTTAAGATTCTAAAGGGAATTGACAACATCAAAAGTGACCAAATTTTCACATTGAATGAGAATCAGACAAGAAACAATGGTCTCAAACTGTCCGGAAATAGATTTAATTTGGAAGTAGGTAGAAACAACTTTCCCAACCGTGTAGTTAATGAATGGAATAAACTTCCTGCACAGGTAGTGCAATGTAGTTCAGTTCGAAGCTTTAAGAATCATTTAGATAAAAACCTAAGCAAGATGCTGTAATGATTATAATTTATTTTATATTGTTTTTGTTTTGTTATCATTTGTCTGTCTGATTTTCATTTATTATTAGTTATATGTTAATTCATTATTATTTACTATTTACCTGTTTGTTTATTATTTAACTATACCTATGCATTTATTTATGTATTTTATTTGTTATTTACATTATTATAGCTTTTATTTATTATTTTATTATTATTATGATTTTTTTCGCATCCGACCTAGATATGGACCAAAAGGTCTCCTGTCGGCATGCTCCGCCTTTGTAATCCCTTGTAATATGTATGTATATATATATATATATATATATATATATATGTGTGTGTGTGTGTGTGTGTGTGTGTGTGTGTGTGTGTGTGTGTGTGTGTGTGTGTGTGTGTGTGTGTGTGTGTGTGTGTGTGTGTGTGTGTGTGTTGAGGAATGGACGACAAAATGAGTGGTAGGGTGGTGAGATATACACCAAGAACCGTTGAAGTTTTATTAACTGACGTTTCGCTCTTAACAGAGCTTCTTCAGAGTGTACAAACATGATCGGGAAATCAACAGTTATATATCTTACATCATTCCGCGTTCCTTCCTTAACCCACTCCCTCCCTCCCTCTCGTACCCTTCAGCTCCTGTAAGATCATCCAGCCGGACATTTTGGACAGCTTAATAAAACCATCACGATGGTTACAGCAGGGCTGGGATGCTATAAAAGCTGCCTCTACTATTTTTCTTTTTTTCTTGTCTAACCCTTGTTTTAATATTTCCACTCCGTCCCAGTTAGGTAAATGTCCGTATTCCTCCGCATGAATCACCAGGGCGTTTGATGTTCGGTGGGCCCTCAGGTCGCTCTTGTGCTCATATGTCCGCTTATGTATGCCTCTTCCTGTCTCCCCAAAGTAGTTTAGGTCACAGCCACCACATGGGATTCTGTAAACCATGCTGTTGTTATTATGTTCATTTCTACTCTTATCTCTCACTACTTCACCTATCTTCGTACTGGATGTACTGGCGATCTTCAGCCATGCTCTGCGGAGCAAATGTCCTAACTCTTCTGTGTGCTTGGAGTTGGGAACTACAATGAAGCCACCTTCCTTAGTCTCCTTTTTCTCATCATTTCTCTTTTCCATTATTTTAAGAGCTATTTTCTTCAAACTATGGAGTAACCCTTCTGGATATTTTAGTCCTGAGAACACTTTAAAAATATATTTGATTTCTCTGTCAATATGTTCTTCACTACATACCCGAAACGCTCTGAGAAAAAATTCAATTATTACTCCTCTATATATCCTTTCACTATGTGCCGAAAAGTAATAGATGACCAGGATTTACCAGTGGGAAAAAATTATTTCTTAGAATTAGTCTCTCTGTGTATCAGAATCGGACCGTTCATGTTCCAGGATGAGGAATATTGTCAGATACGTGGTCTGGCAATGGGGAGTCCACTCAGTGCAGTCCTAGCATCATTATACATGGAAGTTTTGGAGAGAGATCATTTTATGAAAATTATGGGAAGAGGGACCCATTGGTTTCGATATGTAGACGACGGAGAAAAACAATTTCATCACCAAACTTAATAGGCTGAACATGGTAGACAGGGATATTCAGTTCACAGTAGAACACGAGGTGGATCAAAAGTTACCTTTCTTGGATGTATTAATTTGGAGGAAGGATAACGGCACGGTGGGTTTCTCGATTCACAGAAAAGCTACCAACAAAAATTACCTCATCCACTACTTTTCGGCACATAGTGAAAGGATAAAGAGAGGAGTAATAATTGGATTTTTTCTCAGAGCGTTCCGGGTATGTAGTGAAGAACATATTGACAGAGAAATCAAATATATTTTTTAAAGTGTTCTCAGGACTAAAATATCCAGAAGGGTTACTCCATAGTTTGAAGAAAATAGCTCTTAAAATAATGGAAAAGAGAAATGATGAGAAAAAGGAGACTAAGGAAGGTGGCTTCATTGTAGTTCCCAACTCCAAGCACACAGAAGAGTTAGGACATTTGCTCCGCAGAGCATGGCTGAAGATCGCCAGTACATCCAGTACGAAGATAGGTGAAGTAGTGAGAGATAAGAGTAGAAATGAACATAATAACAACAGCATGGTTTACAGAATCCCATGTGGTGGCTGTGACCTAAACTAATTTGGGGAGACAGGAAGAGGCATACATAAGCGGACATATGAGCACAAGAGCGACCTGAGGGCCCACCGAACATCAAACGCCCTGGTGATTCATGCGGAGGAATACGGACATTTACCTAACTGGGACGGAGTGGAAATATTAAAACAAGGGTTAGACAAGAAAAAAAGAGCGCCTCGCGCCTTCTGGACGTCTCTTCAACCAACTCTCTCCACAAGCTCCAAGTATCATCGCCGGCCGGTGGTGGCTGGGAGATACATCTCCTAGCTGCCGCCGGTCTGGCATGGCCGACCTCTACGTTGACGTCGGCAGGCGGGTTTACACCAATACAAATACACACACACATTTCCCAAGTCACGTAAATCTCTGTTTTCAGAGTAGTGCTTGGAAGAAAAGAGGCACATGCACACTTTCTCGCTAGCAAAGCAGAGGCCCAAACCGTCTCTCTCAGTACGCCCAATCTGACCGCAGGCTGGTTGACGGAGAGATTTGGGACACCTTTCTGTCCGACCGGCCCGCAACCAAACGCTGGCCTCTCGCTGACGCTGGTGAGCGAGTTTACACTTCTGACATTTATACACAATTCCCAATCGCGTAATTCTCTGTTTTCAGAGTTGTGATTGGAAGGAAAGAGACCATACAACACCCGCCCGTCTGCCCCCCCCCCCCCTCGCATCGCCACTGAATCTACTCTTCCGAATTCCAAACCCAGTCTGGGGATAAACAGACAACGCTCGCCCCACCTGTGGCTCATCAGGTTCGCGCTCGCCAGCGGTGGCGACGAGGAGTTATCTCCTTGCCGCTCCCGTTCTGGTCACTGATCTCCTCGTTGACGTCGGCAGGCGGGTGTACACCGCCCGTCTGCCCCCCCTCGCACCGCCCCTTGATCAGCTCTAAAAGGACTTCAAACCCAGTCTGGGGATAAACAGGCAACGCTCGCCCCACCTGTGGCTCATCAGGTTCGCGCTCGCCAGCGGTGGCGGCGGGGAGTTATCTCCTTGCCGCTCCCGTTCTGGTCACTGATCTCTTCGTTGACGTCGGCAGGCGGGTGTACACCGCCCGTCTGCCCCCCCTCGCACCGCCCCTTGATCAGCTCTAAAAGGACTTCAAACCCAAAACCTGGGGATAATCAGGGTACGCTCGCCCCACCTGTGGCTTATCAGGTTCGCCCTCTACACGCGGAAAGTGAAATCAACTCACTTCTCGTAAGATACACACATACACCTCTCACGAACAGAGCCACAAATCACGCACAAACATCTACACTTACTTTTTCTTCGACTAAAATTCGCTTCCTTTCTAACTTTCTCTTCTACTACATCTTCTCATTTCAGTTTACCTCCCACTAAAGATTTTTCCGTTTTTCCACCTTTCTCTACTACTACGCCTCCTACCATTTTCTAAACTTTCGTTGGTGATCCTAACCCCGTTGGTAATCCTAACCTCGGCGTCAAGCGCTGCCCTCAAAGGTCCTGGTCCAGTCCTCCTAAGCCATGACAACAATCTAGCACCTAATCGCTCGCAATTCGCCCGGTGGCAATAGCCCTCTTTTATACACTACTATCTTTTCATTTTCCTACAGACATTCTTCCCCTCCCACAAAACCCGATCCCGCGCAAGCGAGGTGGTCTTTTCTTGGAATCCAGAATCCAGTACACTCTGAAGAAGCTCTGTTAAGAGCGAAACGTCAGTTGATAAAACTTCAACGGTTCTCGGTGTTTATCTCACCACCCTGCCACTCATATATATATATATATATATATATATATATATATATATGTATGTATGTATGTATATGTATATATATGCATATATATTGCTGATAACCACAGGGAAAAAACGGAAAAGAAAACTAGAATTCCCAAGCGCTTTCGTGATATTTCACATCTTCAGGGGATTACAACAAAGAAAATTGTCACATAGGTATATAATTTATCAAAATGGTTAGTATCCTTACTCAGTCCGTTGGTTGGCACAATTTCAAATTCTAACATAAAGAATAATGTTGATTTAGTTCATAAACTTAAGAGTTTAAATATTAATTATAATTTCAAGCTTGTCAGTTTTGATAGAACTAGTTTATTTACAAAAATTCCAATAGATGATTTAATTGTCTTTCTCACCGAATTTTTGGACAAAATCCCACTTCCATTGCCTTCAGCTAAAATCATTGAACTTATTAAGCTTTGTATTAAAGATTGTAAATTCGAATTTAATGGTCAATTGTATGCTCAGGAATTCGGAATGGCTATGAGTAATCCGCTATCCCCAGTCCTTAGCAATCTCTATATGGAATTTTTTGAAAATAAACTATTAAGTGAATTTTTGCCACCAAATGTGACTTGGTATAGGTACGTTGACGATGTTCTTTGCCTGTGGCCCAATTCTGAGGATTTAAATGCATTTTTGCAATCTCTGAATAATTTAGTTCCCTCTATTAATTTCACTGTTGAACTAGAAAATAATGGAAAGTTGCCCTTTTTGGATTGTCTTGTTCATAGGAATGGTAATAATTTTAAGTTCAGTGTTTATAGGAAGCCGACAAATGTTTTGTCTTATATTCACTATTACTCGTCTCACCAGGATAAAGTAAAATATTCTGTCTTTTCTTCTGTGTTTTTACGTGCTCTTCGTAT
>NC_134782.1:74989328-75006828 GCF_046742065.1 Oratosquilla oratoria | reverse complement strand
AAGATGCTTGATCTCTTAGCAGACGAAAATACGTACTCTAGACAACCCCGTGGCCAAGCAATTAAAGAGGCGGAGATATTCAACAAGACAAAGCAAGGAAAGAAGTTGTTACACCTATTGGAAGAGGCCCCAAAAACGCCATCCTTACGAGGTATGCCCAAGATGCACAAGCCAAATATCCCATTACGACCCATCACTTCTGGGATTGGCAGTGCACCACACCGCCTAGCCAAAATTCTAGCCGCCCCTCTTTCCGCGGCTTTGGGTGGACTCAGCCAGGCACATCTTCGGAATTCATCAGATCTTAAAGAGAGGTTACAAAAAGTGAATTTCAGGGCCAAGAAATTGGTGAGTTTCGATGTGAAAAATCTTTTTACGAACGTCGCAATTGATGGTGCCCTAGAAGCAGTTGAGGAAGTACTGGAAATGTTCGAGGATAGTGATTTACCCGTGTGCAAACGTGATTACAAGAAATTATTATCCATGTGCGTCAGGTTCGGTGCTTGTGAATTTAACGGTGAAGAATACCGCCAACATGCAGGTTTAGCGATGGGTTCTCCCCTCAGTGCAGTTATGGCCTCTCTATATATGGAGATGTTAGAAAACAAGTTTTTTCTCCGCATGATATCTGAAAATACTGTTTGGCTGAGATACGTGGACGATGTTTTAGTGATTACCCACTACAATACTAAAATTGAAAATTTATTATCTAATCTAAATAGTGTGAATTCTAACATCCAATTCACGATCGAAAATGAAATAGACGGACAACTACCTTTTCTAGACACCGTGTTAATAAGATCAGGATGCGGCGTTAGATTTAAAGTTTACAGGAAACCGACAAATAAAAATGACTTCATTCATTTCTACAGTGCACATAATAAGAGGACAAAGACTGGTGTGGTGATAGGCCTGTTTTTAAGAGCACTTCGTATTTGCAGTGACGAATTTCTAGCGGATGAAATTGAAATTATTAAAACAACTTTTGAAGAGCTCAAATACCCCAGAGGGTTACTTTGCACCCTGGAGGAGAAGGCTCGTAGTATACTACGCAACAAAAGAGAAAAGTCCAACGCTAAATATTGGGTGGTCCCAAATTCCAATCTAACGAGAGACCTAGACAAAATCTTATCGTCCTCCAACATTCGTCTTGCGACTTCCACAGGTACGAAAATAAAGGACCTTTTAATCAAGAAAAAAGACCCAACCACAAATACAAACAGCGTAGTTTACGAAATCCCGTGTGGTGGATGTGACAGAAAATACATCGGTGAAACCGGCAGAGGCTTAGACACCAGATTGAAAGAACACCGAGCAGATGTAAGGCACCACAGGGTTAGTAGTGCATTAGTTAACCATGTCGACGAAAGAGGCCATCTACCAAAATGGGACCAGGCAAAAAATTCTCATGGATAACATTACACGGCAGGAAAGAAAGGCGATGGAGTCCGTTTTTATCAACATCCATGATAACATCAATAAGAGGACTGGGGATTTAATATGGGCTAAAGCAGCAGCACACTTTATCGTAATGAATAATAAACACAGAGCCCCTGATCCAGACGGACGTTTCAGCCACGCGAACAACAGGAGGATACTTGGTCCACCCGCTGTGACAATCCGCCACACCGACAGATGAGGTCGAGTGGGGGACCAACCTGACACTTTGCCACGTTCCTTCTTTTGCCATATATATTGACCAACTTGACTTCAAACTATGTTCCTCTGAAGAAGCCACTCAGGCGAAACTAGTCAGGAATAAAAGTATTTCCCTCAGCCCGTGTTCCCTTACCTCCTATCCAGTAATAATAATGACTATGATAATGATAATGATAATAATAATGATAATGATAGTAATGATAATGATAATAATGATGATAATGATAATGATAATAATGATAATGATAATAATGATAATAATCATCATCATCATCATCATCATCATCATCATCATCATCTAAGTATAAATAAAAAAAAAGTGAAATCAAAACTGTCTCTAAATTTCCTCGGTCACGGTGGTGTTTTGGTGACGCTCCATGACGTCACGGCAACGGGGATAACTGATTGGCCGAGAATGGTGACGTCACGGCAACGGTGACAACTGATTGGCCAAAAGTGGTGACGTCACAGCAACGGAGACGACTGATTGGCAGAGAGTGGAGACGCCACGGCAAGGCAGACGAATGATTGGCCGAGAACAATGAGGATTGAGAGGCGTTGCCGTGACGTCACCACTCTCGGCCAATCAGTCGTCTCCGTTGCCGTGACGTCACGACTATCGGCCAATCATTTGCCCCCGTTGCCGTGACGTCACCACTCTCGGCCAATCAGTTGTACCCGTTGCCGTGACGTCATGGAGCGTTACCAAAATACCACCGTGACCAAGGACATTTAGAGACAGTTTTGATTTTTTTTTTCTTCTTTTTTTCATTTATACTTAGAGATATAAGAAGTTCGTTAAATCGGTGCAAAGTCTGATCACAGGAATTATAGATGCATTTCTCTTTCAAAATTATTCTGAAATGATCTCAGTGGTGATTATACAATATCGACTGCCATTACGATGCCAAGAGACGAAACGGCGAAGAAGCGTAGACTACATTATATCGAAATGTATAATTTGTAACGACAGGCCATGAATTCATGGGATGGCTCCTTTGGGGGCCCCTGCGGCTCCTCTGGTGGGCCCGCGCCTCCTGTGGGGGCACCGCGGCTCCTCTGAGAGCCCCCGCCGATCCTCTGGGGCCCCCGCCGATGTTCTGGGGGCCCCCAACGCATATATGCGAGCGAAGCGAGTAAGCGCCGCAGGCCAAGCAACCTGGCGTAGCCAGGTGCGGCGAAGCCGCTCCTTGTAATAATAATGATAATAATAATAAAATTATAATAATGATAAAATAATAATAATAATGATAATAATAATAAAATAATGATAATAATAATAAAGATAATAGTAATAATAACAATAATAACAATAATAATAATAATAATAATGATGATGATGATGATGGTGGTGATGATGGTGGTGATGATGATGATAATGATGATGATAATGATGATGATAATGATGATGATAATGATGATAATAACAATAATGATAGTAATAATAACAATAATAATAATAACAATAATAATGTTGAAAATAAATAGTGATTAATAATTTTAAGAATATAACAAAATAATATTAAGTGGTGAAGGAACAAAGTAGAAATAATGGACGATGCATGAATTGGTAGCTGCATGTGAAATAAAGTATGGTAGCATGGTATAAGAAGGAACGTCAAAGTAAAAGGAAGAAAGCTGGAAAGGGTAAACAGAAGTGGGAAAAAGGTATCACTTAGAGTCGGGGGGGCTGGGAAGCCATTCTTGGAGGGCAAGTGTCGCGGTAGATTTTGTCCATTTTAAGTCACCAGTTCTCTTGTTTGTGTTTTTGTGGTTGGTAATGTAAAGTGGTTCAATTATTTTCCGTTGTTTCTTGTGTAGTCCTTTGGCTAGAATGGTGGATCCCTCCCAGTTTGGTAGGTGTCTCTCTGTGTCTATGTAGTTAACTAGAGCGTTTGTTTTTCGGTGGTGTCTAATGTCCACTTTGTGTTCCCTGAGTCTGTTGTTAAGTCCTCTGTATGTCTCTCCGTAGTAGGCACAGTCGCATCCGTTGCAGGGAATTTTGTATATGATGCTATTGTCACGGTTCGTCTTGGTACTGTTTGTGATCAAGTGTCTTTTTTTCTTCCCTGTGTCATTTACTATGATAAGTCCTGTCTGTCTCAACGTTTTGGAAAGCATGTGAGAGAGGCCAGAGTTAGGAACCACAAGATATCGTAACTCTGTCCTCTCTTCACTTTCTTTCCTCTGTCTGATTTTAATGGCTTTCCGTAGTGACGTTCCTAACATGGCCTCTGGGTACCTTAGGTTCCTGAATGCAGCGGTTATGTATTCAATTTCCTCTTGTAAATACTCTTCGCTGCATATTCTAAGAGCCCTAAGGTAAAACCCAATGATAACTCCTGATTTGGTCTTATCGTCATGTGCGCTAAAATAGTTGATAAAGTCGTCTTTGTTTGTCGGTTTACGGTATACCTTGAACCTAGCGCTGTCGTCCGATCTGATGACGACAGTGTCTAGGAAAGGTAGGGAACCGTTGGTTTCTTCCTCTACTGGGAATTTAATTCTTTGGACTACGTTAATCAGTTGTTCCAGTAGCTTTCTTGTGATGTTTGTTTTGTGTTTCCTACTCCGCTTACGTCAACCTGTCAGAATGTCTCAACATATATATATATATATATATATACATATATATATACATTTAATATATATATGTATATACTTATATATATCAAGGACTACTATTACACAGGACGTGCACACCCAGATTCCTGGCTCCACTAGCGGAGGCCATTGCTTTCTTTGTAACCTAACATTTTATATTGGACAAATATATCAAAACTAGAAACCTAACATTGTATATAGGACAAATATATCAACTATTGACTTATTCAATGCAGTATAAGTTAATATAAACTTTTATAGTGAAGTAAGAAACTATTTTTAAGGCACTGTTATGCTTTGAAATGCCAATTTTAGCCGGACTTAACATGTATTATTGTAAGAGGTTAGTGGACAGTGGACACTTTAAAGGAACAAATAAACAGACATAGAAGCAAAAGCTTACCAGACTGCAGCGATTAATCAGCGAGCCGGGCCTTCTTTACAGAGGTCTGGAGAAGGACTGCATTCTTCTGCTGGTCTTTCTCTTGGTTGTGGAGTCCATTCAGAAGAACATTTGCCAGACGACAGAACATCTTGGGACAGTCAATGTCAATCCCACTGAAGCTGGCCAGTGTCGACAAGATCTCCACCAGTCTTTTCTGGCAGCAGGAACGGTGATTGGCTTCCTTGATGAAACACAGTCCACATCTGACAAGGTCAAAAGTGCACACATGTGGAGTTGTCAGGAAACCTCTTGACAATGTCTCGATAAAGTCCTTAACGTCACTGGTCACAAGAGGTTCATCGGCGCCGAAGACCACATCGTCCGCGCACTTCGTCTCAAGCCACCCCGCCACATAGGCCGTACTGCACTCTTCATTCACAGTTAGTGTCACATCTGTGGTGCACCTCTCAATAGAGGCTGCATCCTCTAGGTCAATTGCAGTCCCCAAGCAGGTATGTTCCTTCGACACAGGGTGGACATCGATGGACTGGAGGTTTATGGCAGCATATTTCGTGAGGCGCTGCTTGCATGCGGAGAACACATCCCCAGTGGTCATGAAAGAGTTTGCACCAGTTGATTGACGGTAGATTGATAACTCTCCCTCAAGCCAGTCACTCTGGATCTCACGCACCAGAACATAATGGAAGTCAGCGTTTCTGAACAAGTAGCGGCAAACGGCAATCAGTCCCTGCATAGTCTGCACTAGTGCATTCTTGGTGTCATGGGTGAAACACTTGATTCGATTTGCTCCATGTCCTGAAGAAGCCTCTTGGAAAATCTTCAGGAAAGTCTGCAGGCTGGCTGACTGGGGATCCTGAACAGTGTCGAGATGGACCGTTCATGCGCTGATCTTGCCCCTTCCCAGATACATTCACTAAATTCCACCAGTTGAGGATGATTTGGATGAACTTTACAGTGTCATGACATCCTCTGAGCTTCAATGAAGCCACAACCTTTTCATCGAAGACCTTCAAGACATGCTGCACATTTTGTAGTTGAAATCGTGAGGGGTTGACAGCAAATTTAGTGAGGGGAGTAGTTTTCAGAATACTGACTTTCTCTGACTCGTACAGTTCCTTGACGTCAGCAAATGATGCTGTTGTTTTATTGTCAAGACTGATCTTCTGGCACTTCTCACTGATCCAGTTGTTGCGGGTGCACTTCAGAAGATGCACTGTGTCAAAAAGGAGAAACCAGACACGCTCTTTGTCAAGAGGATGCTTGGCTGTGGCACGGCAATCACCTGGAAAATCAAACAGCTTACAGTACTGCTGGTTTATCTTGTGGTTGTCTGTGATAGACCCGATGACACGCCCACCTGCCCTCTCAACAGCAGCTGCCGCCTCTTTCACACGCTCAAGCTGGTATGCTGCTGTAAGCTCGTGGACGGGTGTCACAGAAATCATAATACTAGGTCCTCTGTGCAGCGACTTCATCATAATACATAGCATAGAAGTGGCCTTGCAGTCTGGCTTGTTCACTGCCATGCCATTCAGAACCCCACCAAAAAATGCAACAGTTGGCCGAATCTGTACTTCATCTATCAAGAGAAATATATTCTTCTGCTGCAGTGTCTTCACTTTGGCAAATGTTTCCCTCATCACCTGATCCTTGTCAATAGATGAAGTGATGTACTGCAGCTTGCGTTTGCTTGGCAGCACCAAAAAGTCTCTGAGCTGTTCATAACTACACTTGGGGTATGATTCAAGATCAAAACAAAAATCATTCATGGAAAAATGTTTCTCTGATAAAAGTTCCAACTGACGTGTCAAAAATACCAACTTCTTCTCATTCTCGGTGTTCACACAGGCTGACGTGTGGGTTTGAAAAAGAGTGACAACAATCTCAATCTTTTTGTCAAACGGGATGTCATAGTTAATTGCTAAGCGCACAGCTTCGGCGAACTGACCATACGACCTCAAACCATTGTTGGGATGAAGTGTCTTACCCAGTGGTACACTAATGCCCTTCTTGAATGCACGGCAGATCAGTGGGCAACACAAGGTGGGCGTGTTTTCGGCAATCACAGACAGTCTGCACTCACTGAAATTTTCTGTCATGAACAGACACACTAACCTTTCTTCCGATCTTGAAATAATTAAGTTCTTGTACTGCTTCTGTAGGTCACATTCAGGTCTAAAAGCATCAAATGAAGTAATCGTATCTTTCTGAAGAAAATGCCTCAGTTGCTTGTCTTCGGCCTTCGCTGGACGAGGTACAGGTTTTGAAGATGGCAGACATGAAGCAGGCATATTGAAGACACTGGGAGGAATCGCAGGTCGCGTAGAACCACCAGGCAATTTGATAGAAGGAGTGTTAGGACCCCAGTGTTTCTCACAAATGAAAAATCTGTCAGAATCAACAACAAAGTTCTTACGTAGTGGCAGCACAACAATCCACTTCTGTCTTTCATAACGGTCCTTTGGCAGTCGAAACACTCGGCACCTGTTATCCTTGTTATAATTACCATTGCAGTTCACAATACCACACTTATTCGGCATTTTGAATACACAAAATCAGCAAGAACCTATGTAAACAAATACAATCCACTTCTAAATGCAGCCACGCGGGAAAGACAGGGTAACACAACCTTTACACCTCCATTGCTAGTAGCACACTGGACCAGTGTTGCCACTCTGGAAAAAACAAAAAAAACTAGACAGCTTGCCAAAAACTACTACATTGAACAAAAAAACTACTAGATTCGAATTATATTACACAACATACACATGAAAACATTTTGAAGTTAGAAAACTGTATACATTAAACTAATTACCACTGCCTTTAATGGTGCAATAATCTAAACTTTCACATCCAATCACTAGTTAGTCAAGTAGACAACTATGAACTAAACTCGTCACTTGTTGTATGCAGGCAAGACTGTTGTTGCATTGCTCTTTACGATTCTGCACTTAAAAATTTGCACAAACTAATCATTTGGATAATACAAACCTCAACCGTCCTGCAACCAACTATATACTAATGTAACTAATCAATCGCGCAAACATACTACGTATAAGCAAATAACAAGTGCGCCAATTTGACTGACAATTTCTATGGAGTTTGTATGATGATATACATTCAATTCATAGTAATTGTACGTGTGAATGTTAGGCTGTTCTTAATTAAAGTTTTCTTAATGGTGTGGTCATATTTAAAAGCTACTTTGATATCCTTTTTTTTTTTTTTTTATGACCACACCATTAAGAAAACTTTAATTAAGAACAGCCCTCCTAACAACAACGGTGTGGTCTATAAAATTCCTTGCCAAGATTGTAATAAATCTTATATTGGACAAACTGGGAAAAACTTGGAAACAAGGATTTACCAACATAAATATAGTGTGAGATCTGCCCAGGAAAATAATGCGTCATTCCAACATAAAGCATTATACAACCATCATACTGATTGGCCTAAGGTAACAATTTTAGCTAAAGGAAAAGTCTACAAGAAAGAAATATAATAGAGCCCTGCTTGATATCAGGCACGTTTGACAAAAATATAAACTTAAGCTATGGTCATTCTAAATGTGATAAACTGGTAACCCAAATGGTCACCGAGATCTTTCCGCCAGATTGAGCCTTATGTGTTGGTCAGGTCGATAGGGGTAAGGTCATCCCCCCTCCTCACATTGTATTGTCTCCCCCCTTCCCCCCTATGGTTGCGCCTGATACTTATATTTAAACCCAACTCTGTATCTCTGTCATTTAGTCTGAAGATGTAATATACGAAAGTACTTACTGTCTACAAGTTTCCTTTCTCCTGTGGTTATTTTTTATTTTTGTATCACGGTGATGTGATTGCATATATATATACATATATATATATATATATATATATATATGTATATATAATATATTGTATATATATACATATGTATGTATATATACATATATATATATATATATATGTATATATATATATATATATATGTGTATATATATATGTATATATATATATGCTTTGTTGAAGTCTACAGCAGTAGTAGCATTGTTCAACTTGTAAGAAGTACTCTCGATATTTCGAATGAGAGAGCGGAGGTTGGAGGTCAGGGTATTGATAGAATCTCCAAGGTACATGGTGTTTACTCTAAACGTCTTTCGACCCAATCAGAGGTCATCTTCAGGAGTTACAATATACACTATGAAAACAGGAATGACATACGAGGTGTGGCGGGGGAGATTTTACAAAGGATTACAAAGGCGGAGCATGCCGACAGGAGACCTTTTGATCCATATCTAGGTCGGATGCGAAAAAAAAAATCATATTAATAATAAAACAATAAATAAAAACTATAATAATGTAAATAACAAATAAAATACATAAATAAATGCATAGGTATAGTTAAATAATAAACAAACAGGTAAATAGTAAATAATAATAAATTAACATATAACTAATAATAAATGAAAATCACACAGACAAATGATAACAAAACAAAAGCAAATAATATAAGATAAATTATAATCATTACAGCATCTTACTTAGGTATTTATCTAAATGATTCTTAAAGCTTCGAACTGAACTACATTGCACTACCTGTGCAGGAAGTTTATTCCATTCATTTACTACACGGTTGGCAAAGTTGTTTCTACCTACTTCCAAATTGAGTCTATTTCCGGATAGTTTGAGACCATTGTTTCTTGTCTGATTCTCATTCAATGTGAAAATTTGGTCACTTTTGATGTTGTCAATTCCCTTTAAAATCTTAAAGACTTGTATCAAGTCACCTCTGAGTCTACGCTTTTTTAGGGAAAACAGATTCATGTGTTTTAGTCGATTTTCGTATGATTTATTTTTGATATTTGGAATCAGTTTTGTGGCTCGCCGTTGTACTTTTTCCAGTCTGTCAATGTCTTTAATGAGATTCGGTGACCATACAGAAACAGCATATTCCAAATGTGGACGAACTAACGATTTATATAGCTTGTTAATGAGTGATGGACTTTTGAAATCAAAAGATCGCGCAATCAGTCCCAGAACCTTATTTGCTTTCTCAGAGGCTGAAATACACTGCTTGGATGATTTGAGGTCGTTACTGATAATTACGCCGAGATCTTTTTCACTATCCACTTTTGTTAACGAATTACCAAATAACTTGTAATCGTACTTACTGTTATTTTTACCTATGTGCATTACCTTGCATTTACTTGTGTTAAATTTCATTAGCCACTTTTCAGACCATTGCTGTAATTAATCTAAATCTTCTTGAATATCTAATTGGTTTGAGTGATCATTTGCCACTCCGCACAGTTTTGTATCATCAGCAAATTTGGAAACAGTAGATTTTAGTCCATGGTCTATATCATTTATATATACTATGAATAGAAGTGGCCCAAGAACGGAACCCTGAGGAACTCCACTTGAAACACTTTTCCATCCAGAAGTTTTTCCATTTAAAACAACTCTCTGTTTTCGACCATTCAACCAATTACTAGTCCAACCTAATAGGCTACCACTTATTCCATGCAAAGCTAATTTAGTAAGTAGTCTTTCGTGTGGGACGGTATCAAAAGCTTTTGCAAAGTCTAGATATATTAAATCTATATTGTTTCTTTTGTCATAATTCGAGATAACTGTGTTGTAGAATTCGAGTAAGTTAGTCACGCAAGAACGTTTCCGTCTGAAACCATGCTGGCTATCATTTATCAAACGGTTACTTTCTAAATGATGTTCGATAGCATCTCTGATGATAGTTTCCATTATTTTTCCTACGATTGAAGTCAAACTTATAGGTCTATAGTTATTTGGTTTCTTTTTGTCACCTTTTTTAATATGGGAGTAACGTTAGCTAGCTTCCATTCTCTTGGGACATCTCCGGATATGATGGATTTCTTGAAAATAATTTCTAATGGAACAACAATCTCATTTTTTATTTCCTTTAAGATTCTTGGATGCCAACCGTCGGGCCCTGGTGTTTTATTAACTTTGAATTTGTCTATACACCTTTTAATTTTTTCTTTTGTTATATTTACCGTAGTGAGTAAGTTTACCCCAGACTTTTCACAGGTTTCAGTTTGGAATTCACTTTGAGGTGTTTCGTTTACGAATACCGAGCTAAAATAATTGTTTAAGATATTACACATTCCTTCATTTGAATATTCAAGTTGACCGTCAGCAGATAATAGTGGACCAATGTGATTCCTAACAACCTTTTTATCTCTAATGTAACTATAGAATTCTTTGGGATTCTCTTTGGATTTATCAGCGATTTTCATTTCGTATTGTCGTTTTCTTTTTCTTATTGTCTTTTTTAAATCTCTCTGTATTGATACATAACTTTCATAGTCATTAGATGCACCCGAGCACTTATATTTCTTATAAGCCTGTCTCTTTTTAGCAATACTTTTTTCAGTTTCTTTGTCGAGCCACTTTGGGCGAGCCTGATTTGGGGGACGTCTGTCCTTAAAAGGAATGTAAGTTTGAATCATCTTAGTGAGCGTATTTTGAAATATTTCCCACATCTGATCTACAGGTCTTTCGTTTAATTTTGCCTCCCAATCTGTAAGCTGAAGCTCCTGACGTAGTCCTATGAACTGAGCTTTACTGAAATCAGGTATTTTAGAAACACAAGTATCTATTCTAAAATTGTTTAGGAGTTTGAATCTAACTAAGTTGTGATCGCTATTTGCAACAGATTCACCGACTTCTACATCAGTTACCATGCTTTCGCGAAGAAACACTGGGATAGGAAGTCATATGAGGTGTGGCGGGGGAGATGTCGTGTGGCGGGGAGATGTCGCGAGTACTTCTTACAAGTTGAACAATGCTACTACTGCTGTAGACTTCAACAAAGCCTGTATTCAAGATGGCCTCCTTCCAATATATATGTATATATAGATATATAGATATATACAATATATATACAAACAAGTATATATATATATATATATATATATATATATATGCAAAATAGACCACTTGGAAAAAGAAACTAACGAAGCAGAGCGCTTTCGTATATTACATTTTCAGTGCAAAAAGTACTTTTTGCACTAAAGATGTAATATACGAAAGCGCTCTGTTTCGTTAGTTTCTTTTTCCAATTGGTCTACTTTGCATAAGTGAACACACGTACCCGTGTTCTTATTAGCACAGTATATATATATATATATATATACATACATATATGTATATATATATATATATATATATATACAGTATATATATATATATGTGTGTGTGTGTGTGTGTGTGTGTGTGTGTGTGTGTGTGTGTGTGTGTGTGTGTGTGTGTGTGTGTGTGTGTGTGTGTGTGTGTGTGTGTGTGTGTGTGTGTGTGTGTGTGTTTCACCTCCCCTAGTCACCACTGTCACTTAAATTTGACTTGTAATATCACTCGTCTCGAGGCCCCTTGCCTCTCGTTACGTGAGGTTCACTAATATTCAAGTTTCCTCTTAAGTAGTAGGCCCAATGCCTTCTTTTTCCTGTAGTTCTCACTATTTTTCTAGGCCCCATGCCTGTTCCTCTCGTCCTTTGGGTTAATAAAAGGGAGGTGAATTTTCTTTCTTCTTTCACTGTAATTTTCACCTTCAGCTTACACTCGGGATCTCTTTTCTCTCGTCTCTACATCGTCTCCTGATCCTCTCTCTACACCCTCTCTATATCTTCTCCCTATATCTTCCCTATCTCTTCTCTATAGAACGTCTGAAGAATCCCGTAATCTTACGCTGAGCTACCTTCGTCTGACGTCACTAATTTTTTCTAAACCAATCTTCGGTGACTTCTCAAATAAATGTCACTCCTTATGGGCGTGACTTTGAATTCCTGCACCAATAGTTTTTTCCTCCTTCTGCACCTTGCACCAATCCGGAAAGCCATTTTCAATGCCACTAGCAAAAATTGTTTACCTCAGCATTAGTCAAACGAAGGTAACCTGCGCTTACAATGTTGTGATTCATAAGCGATTATAAAAACAGTCACCACCGTCGGTGTGTTTACATAGACAAACGTCGCCCTCACCTAGACATAACATTGCCCTCGAGCAGGCGTCGAGTCTGAATTATTCTAATACCCTAGCTCATTTCCATTCGTACACTACCGGCCTCTTACAGGGCTCGGCAGCTACCCTTGGTCGTCCCGACCAATTCTTATTTCCCTCTTACAGGGCTTGCTAATATATTTCTAGAATAAGCTAATCTACCCTTGCGTAATTGTTAATCTACCCTCCAAAATACATCATTCATGCAATAAATTGGGAATAATACATAAACATAATACCTATAAATGTGAATAACATGCATCTCAATATATATATAAGGTATTGAATTAAGCGGTTACATGGTTGATTTGCTTTGACAGAGCCAATCTCCGGAATACAACAAAGGCAATCAGTGCTGCCACTAACACTGAAAGTAAGGGTATGATTAGGATTGGTAACATATGTAAATCATTTGAGGGAGATCTTGACAATGGTCTTCTCTTAATTTTCAAGGGAGGGGAGTTTTTCAGGCAATGTGAAGTTGAAGGTTGAAAATGTAGGTGTCCTCGGTTTTAAATGCATTGTATTTAAGGGTATTAGAAATGGTGGAAATAGTGTCTGCATGCAATTCGCAGTTATCTTGAATAGAGACAAGACCTTCAACCAAATCCAATTTAGGACTCAACCCGGGACAATTTATTGATACCTTTGTCTTGTTAGGGAAAAACCAGGTAATGAGATCCTTGTATGTTACAATGAGGGATCTGGTCTACCAAAATTCGTTGGTAATGACAATTGTTCATAACAGACATATTCCTAACCAGAGAGGCTTCACATGAATTTTTCAAAGCTTCACGGAACACCAAACATGGAAGAATGACAGAGGTAAAGATTCCTATTAAATCTTCTACACTCCTTCAACTTGTCATTAGAGACTCTGCTCTCCTTCAGATTGTCTACAGAAAGGATATAATTGATTGGGTCTACAATTGGAATATCTACTTCATAAAATGAACCATTTACCTTCAATGGGAAGGGTTTCAATTTGAATAAGTTAAATTCTTTGGTTGGAAGAGAACGGGATTTCAATAATAACTGAAGTAACATTAAGGTAGGAGTTTAGCAATGGATAATATAATGCTACATTAGCTTCTTCAAAGAAAGGTTCAAAGTTCCAATCCTTCTTTGCTGACTTAATTACCTTTATAAGTTGAGGTATTGGAAGGAGAGAAGAAGTTACTTGACCCGAATTGGCCATAACTAAATCCTGTACAAAAGATTCCAATTGAACTTGCATCTCAGATAATTTCAATTGCATAGTATTGAGTAACAAAAAAATTTGCATTGTACTCTCTTGTTCACTTTGTTTCAAGCTGAGATTCTCTAAGTTATCTGAAATATCAGAGATCATTTCTTCAATGTTTTTAATGCTTGATTGTAATTCATCAATTTTTCCAACTTTCTCCTTTAATGTATTTATTGAAATTTTCAAGTCAGCAAGGAAGGCAAAATTGGCAATTCCCAAACCAGCAAGAGCTCCCAAAGCCACTACTATTGCACTTCTCTTTTGTCTAACATTGCTTTTGAAATTTGAACCTATGATGTGCAATTTATCCTCTATTTCCTTTATTTTGTTTTCAAGTCTATCCTTAACATCTTTACTGGAAATGTTCTGTTTTAATATTTGCAAACTTTTATTAATGGAGTCCACATTTTCTTTAATTTTGGTTACATTTTTTATAATCAAGAACTACCCTTACTACCTTATCAACCAAGATTAGGTTACCTTGATGATGTACCAATGCTCCAGGACGAATCGGATTCCAGTCCATGGCACTCACCAAACTTAATATTATTAATAAGGCAGTTTTCATCATCTGTAAAATACATCAAGATTAATGTTCAAACTCTTGAAAAATATCATTATAATATTCTCCATATTCTCCAGGGTTATCAATATTTATGCACAAAGTATTACTATAATCATCTTCATAGATCTGCAAGCTAATTTTCCTTATGTCATCTAAATGTCCTATCAATTCTTCTCTTGATTCTAAATGTTTAAGTTTAAACTTGTTTCCACCTGCAGAATCAATTACCCTATATGGACCAGTGTACCTTAGTGAAAGTTTATTATTGGGTGAGGTTGCTTTGACCATTACTAATTCCCCAATTTTCAATTCTAGTTTACGAGCTATTTTGTGTTGTTGTTCCCTCATCTCTTGTGAATACACCTGCATATGTTTCCTAACTCTTTGGTGAATACTTTGAAGAATATTTATCCTATTGGATATATAATCATCCATATTATATATGGGTTTTTGCTCTGCAGTCAACATTTCATATGGCAGAGTTTTGTCCTCCCCAAAAATTATAAATTGCTACATTAATTTGACTGTTCAGGGTACACTTAACACAAGGAATCCAAGTATCCCAAGTTACACTATGAGGACTTATTAGGGTTCTAAGACATATAATTATCTTTTTGTTTAACCTTTCTACTACTCCATTACTTGGGGATGGTGAACGAGTATATTGACTTTCTTGATGTGGAACACATTACATAGATTTTCCAAGATTTTGTTATTAAATTCAGTCCCATTATCTGAAACTAGGATGTTAGGTGTAGTAAAATTACAGATTATCTGATCATAGATTACGGAAGCAATAGTTTCAGCTTTCTTATTGATTATGGGTTGTAATATACAAAATCTTGAAAAATAATCAATAGCAACAAATAGGTATTTAAAGCCGTTCTCGGTTAGTGGTAATTCCAAAGTATCCATGTGAACTCTTTCCCAAGGTTTCTGTGGAATGGGATAGGTGAGTATAGGAGCAGGTTTTGGTGTATTTCCCTTCACCTTTACAACATTTTACACATTTTTCTATATAATCATATATAGTTTTCTTCATACCTAACCAAAAGTAACTTAAGTTGTGCCTGTCTATAAGTTTTATCCTTTCCAGGATGAGAACTACAATCACTATCATGAAGTAACTTCAATATCTCATTTACCAGAGTTTGTGGTATAACCAACTGATTTACTTGACCTCTAGAAATATCTTTCCCATTTACAAATGTTTTCCTATACAAAATTCCATTAATCAAATGAAATTCCTCTATCTTATACCCCTTTGGTAGCTTTGGAGGATCTCCTCTTGGGTTCATCAAATGCTTGATTATTGAATCACATGTCTCATCATCTCTCTGTTCTCTTATTAGCATTTCTTCATCTAAAGTTACTAACTCTTCTATACTACAAACAAAATTAATCAATCCAGTCCCAGTCATTGGTTGACTAATGTTTCTAGAAAGTGGATCTGCTACATTCCTTCTACCCGGAATATAATTAAATTGAACATCATAGCACTGAAGTATCGCAAACCATCTAGCAAGTCTGCCTCTAAGATTCTTATGCTTAAATAAGTTCTGAATAGCTGTGTGATCAGTCCAAACTCTGATGGGATACCCTAGTATCATATCCCTAAAACTTTCTAAAGAATAAATTACTGCTAAAGTTTCTCTTTCAGTTATAGAATAGTTTCTCTCCGCACTATTACAAAGTCTGGATGTGTAAGCTATGGGTTTCAAAGTTCCATTTCTCTCTTGCATTAGTATGCCTCCCTAACCTATGTCAGACGCATCAGTACAAAGAATAAATTCTTTTTCATAGTCGGGGAAAATTAAAATAGGTGAACTTGTGAGTTTATCTTTCAACTTGTCAAAAGCTTGCTGTTGCGCAGGTCCCCATATGAACTTTGAGTCCTTTCTCAACAAAGAACTTAGTGGATTAGCAATGTCAGCATAACTTTGAATGAATTTTCTATAATATCCTGTTAATCCCAAAAAGCTCCTAACCTTGTCTACATTGGTCGGAACTGGAAAATTCTTGACAGCGTCCACCTTTGAATTTACTGTACTTAGTCCGTGTCTGTCTATCTTATGTCCTAAGTAAATGACACTGTCTTGCAAGAACTTACATTTTTCAAGTTTTACTTTTAACCCAGCTTCTCCTAGTCTTGAGAATATCAAATCTAATTTCTTAAAGTGCTCCACTGCAGTCTGAGAAACTATTAAAATGTCATCTAGAAATACACTGGCAGTGTTTCCTAACAATCCATCTAGAATAGTATTCATTAATCTCATGTAAGTTAATGGACTATTACATAACCCAAATGGCATTCTCTTGAACTCATAATGTCCTGTTGTAGTAGAAAATGCTGTGAACTCTCTTGAATCTTCATGCAATTCTATTTGCCAAAAAGCTGATTTGATATCTATAGTACTAAAATATCTATTCTCAGTTCCCAAACTTCTCAAAATGTCACCGATAATGGGTAATGGTAACCTGTCACGAATGGTGTGCTTATTCAGTTCCCTGTAATCAATAACTGGTCGCATAGTCCCATCAGACTTTGGTACTAGGATCAACGGAAAATTCCACTCACTTTTACTATGTTCAATAATATCCTGTGATAACATTTCAGTGATGAGTTTATCTACTACAGCTAATCTAGAGTGAGGAACTCTGTAGGCTGGTATGTAGATAGGTTGTGTTCCTGGTTTTAACTTAATGTGATGTTTTAAAACAGTTGTTTTGCCTAAGGCGTCCCCCGGCAAAGCAATTGCTTTTTTATGTTTCATAAGCAAAGCAAATAAAGCTTCATCCAACTCAGGGCAATTAGTTGATTGTAATAATTCTTTATATCTATTTCTTAAGTCTATGCCTTCTTGTACTGAACAAATTGATGAAGTTGGTAATTCTATCTCCTCACTATTCTCATTTAAAATCTTAATAGGTTTAGTACACACCTGAATACATCCTATTTGTGTACCTTTCTTTAAAACTATCTCTTTATTCATAGTATTAATTA
>NC_134782.1:74719328-74981828 GCF_046742065.1 Oratosquilla oratoria | reverse complement strand
CGATTTTATATTGTCCTGATATCCTGCTTTTACTTTTTCCAAATTCCATTAGATTGTGGTATAGTGTAGTTGGTATAGGAGACTAGCAGAATATGCAATAGTGTGCAATGGTGTAATGTCGTGCTCTGTCCAACAGTGACTCCCCGGACAAAAGCCCTTTCATACAGCCAACAAAGGCTCCATTCTCATCTGTGTGCTAGGCGTGGCAGCATCTTCGCCCACGCCGTTAGTTACTCTCTAGACTCCTTCGGCACATGTCATTCCTTCCCTCTGTACGCATAACCTACCGATTAATAAACCCACGAACCGTACAACCTGTTTCACTGCTGCCCCAACAACATTGCTTGCAAACATGGTGCAGTGAGAGGGATGGTTGCAATTGTTTGCAATGTCTTGCAATTTGCAACAGTGAAACACAAGCACGGTTCGTTAATTGGTGGCGTACGCACGAACGAGTGACAGTAACGTGACAATACACGATCCGGTGGTGCTTACGTGAACGAGGTGTTGAAGGAATCCTGCAATGGTGCACACGTTGGACCGTGCCGTGCAGTGCAGTGCAGTGCAGTGCAGAGCCGTGCAGTTCAGTGCAGTTCTACCGTGTGACGTGCTTTGCGGGCCCGCAGAGGAGCGAACAAAGAGGCCTTTCATCTCACCTCCTTGAATACAGTGCCTCTCGGTAGAGCGCATCCGACGCAACCACAACCCACATAGGAAGCGACGCTGACGTCACGCAGCTGACTCACGTAGGCCGCGCCCCCCAGCCCGGTCCATGGCACGACGGAGTGATTCACCTTCATCGCTAGAGGGCGATGTCGAATTACCCGCCCCACCCACGCTCATACCAAACGTGACGCTTCCACGGGATGACGGCGGCGATGTGGTGGACAAACCCCCCACATGTGCTACGACGCGGTATTTTGGCTTATAGCATCGCCGCCTCAGAAATGGGATGGACCAGGAATTGATAGACTGTGTAGAAGTAGCTGGCCTTCGGCCTTATAGTAATTGTATGTAGGCTAAGTCTATAGTACGCCTGTATTACATGCATTTGTATCCTCTTGAAAGCACAACCTAAGCCCTGCCGAGCCATGTTTCGGTCAGGTTGGGTCTTGTGCTACTTTATGGTATGCATGTCGCCTATATAAGATGCCAGGTTCTGGTGTCCCTGTTCAGTTCCTTTCAGCACTTGTACCCAGCAGTGCCCGGCCGAGGCTCGCGGTTACTCTTGTGGTTTAGGGCAGGGCCCTGAGCCCTGCCCGCGTCGACCCAGCCTAGGTCGGCACTCGCGCTAACCAGAATAAAGCCACGAAACTCACCGGAGTCTCCTTCACTCCCTCGGCACTTAAGCGCAAGTAACATTCGCGTAATGTTACAGCGACGTCGGGCAACGCCTAGCAGTGATGCAAGACGAACGGAGAGAAGACCGCGCGAAAATAGATGCAATGGCGGAAACCCTGCAACAACTCCTAGCCCTCGTCACCCGCACGATGTCCCCTCCATCGAGCCCCACGCCGATTCTGTCCGTCCCGGCCCCGCCTGTCACCGGAGTGCTGCCCGCCCCTCAGCCGCCGGGCAATTTGACGGTCCCGCGACCGTCGCCGTTGCAGTCCGACGCCCAGTTCCAGTTGTTCCTGTCGTGGCGCCGAGGCTGCCCGACTTCGCCGCTACGACCGGCGATAATAGGATGCCGCACGACATAAAGCTTATACAACTCAGGCTGTGCTTGTCTCTCGGCGTACAGGCGATCTTGCGGAACTTACTGGACATCCCCCACGATACCCCGCTTTGGGCTGACGAAGTGCTCGACCGGATGTAACCCCATCTCTGAGACGCGCGAGTCGAGGCCCTCCGCCGCCGTGACCTGTTCCAATGCAGGCAGGCGCAAGGCGAGTCCTTCAATAACTTCTTCGGCTACGCCAATGACAAGGCCCGGGAGATAAACCTGTGAGCCGTCGCTTGTGCGGAGGCCCAGATGAAAACGGTCATAATCATGGGCGTCAGGGACGAGGAACTCGTACAGCGCATCAGCTCCCTCCCCGCAACCACGTCACTGAAGGAAGTAGTGACTAACTGTCGCTCGCACAAGTCGGCGAAAGGGACAGTTTCGGACCACCAGTGCGACCCTCATGTGTGCGTCGTTTCGGCATATAAAAGTGCTCAACGCCAGGCGCGCGCACCCCACCTCAGCCACTTCCCGCGCCCTCCTCGCGACCCGGCGACCTCTGCCCATCCGGCGGTTGCCGGCACGACTCCGGGAAAGGCAGGGTGGCTAACAACACCTGCCATAGCTTCGGGACTAAGAGACACCGCCCTCGCATTCCCCAGTGTCCTGCCAGGAACGCCCGATGCCGTGCCTGCAGCAAAAAGGGATACTGGGAGAAATATTGCAAGTCAACCAGGGATCGGGACGAGAATCGCCACGAGTCGCCAAGTTCCGGTGCCCCCCACACCTCCCCCCGGGAAGGCCGGTGTCTGACGGCTCCAACCGCTCCCCGCCACCTGTCAGCATCCACATCCGCTACGGGAACATGTCCTTGAGCTTGCTTATGCTGCCTGACATAGGCGCGGACGTCAAGGTGATAGGTGCCCGGCACCTGGGCACGCTGGGGGTATCTACGGCTAGCTTGCAGCAGCCACTCTCAGCACCGACGTACATGGCCGGCGGACCTCAGATCCCCCCAGGGTATAGCAAGGTCACGCCTTAAAGAATTCGTTTTTTTATAATGTACCTGCACAATTAATTTCCTGTATTAATTAATGTCACCCATTCGAACAAGTAGTTATGGAAACATATATTGATTAACAGTTTCATATCTCTCATATCAATATTTAAATATGTATGAGTGTTTGTACTAATATTCTATATAGTAACAATTATAGTTTATGAACTTATTTCTGTGTAGTGCTCCTAGATATGACACATGCCCTTCTTATGTTGTAAGGTATACCTCTACTAACCACCTATTACCACCTAACAACCACTACGACACTTCTGAATCACACCCCGCCACGTCGCACCATGTTTCATCGAGCCGGCTTCAAACCCTCGAAGCACCTGAGGTTTCGACTCTCTCCTATAAAATGAGGGTTCACCGCCCCATGAGTCCACAGTCGTCGGCAGCCCTTGGCAGCAGACAGACGCACTCACACGAGCATAGTTAAGCTTGCTAGGGCTACTCCCTAGAGTTAACTGTAATCGTGGTCCAGCTTTACGTTGGAAAGCTTTTTTGGCAGTTACACTGCCACCCACCTCTGGGCATTTCCCAGTACTTTTTCCTTGTACCACCTTTCTCGTTATTTCGTAGCTCTCCGGGATCCGCACGAGCCCTTGTTGGCTCGTGAGACTTCTTCGTCGTCCGGCCCGGCGAAATCTAGCAACATCTATCGTAGTTTAGAAGTAGTGTAGACCCCGTACCACTGGGCACACAGTGGTCCTATTACGCGGCTGTCACCAGTCGCCAAAGGAAGCTGTGTGACCCCCTTTATATTGTATTTTTGCTCTGCTGAGCACATTTTTTCTGTGTACCAGGGGGCTCGTCCCCCCACCCCAACGCGCAGGATGGAGTCCTCAACTCCATCCCTGCAAACTAGGAAGACTTCCCCTGACGACCCTAATATCGACCCGGACAAGGCTAGACATGTTTTCTTACATTCCGACCAAACCCGATTAGCTGACCTTAACCCATTCATGCTAAAGAAATGTCTGTCTCAATTTACCGATGATATCAACCAAGTGAAGAAACTTAGAAGCGGAGATCTCCAAATCACCACCAACTCTGGGAAAGCGACTCGCGATTTGCTCAAGGCCAGGAAGTTTCATTCCTTCGATGTTGTTGCATCCCTCCCTAGGTCACTCAACTCCTGCAGAGGAGTAATCCACTGCAGAGATTTGATGACCATGGAGGAGTGTGACATCCTCGAAGAGATGAAATCTGAAGGCATTTTGGATGTTAAATTTATCACGCGACTGGACCGGGAAAGAAACATGCGAGTGAACACGCCCCTGATAATCCTCACGTTCAATTCCACAACCCTCCCTGATCATGTCAAAATTGGATATATACATGTCCCAACACGACCATATGTCCCCAACCCTTTGCGCTGCAACAAATGCTTTAAATATGGTCACCTAGCCAAATTCTGCAGCAAACAAACAGTCGTATGCGGTAAATGTGCAGGCGAACATCCTATGGATGCTTGCTCTGCAAAGGTGCTTCAATGTGTCAACTGTCCCTCCAATAACAACCATGCATCAACCTCCCGAGAATGTCCCACTTTCAATATAGAGAAACAAATTTGTACCGAGAAAGCAACTTGTGGCATATCCTTTTACGAAGCAAGGAAGCGTGTGATGGAAAGACTAGTTACCCCAACTGGTACTTCCGGAGCAACTTCCTATGCTTCGGCAGTAAAAAAAACCTACAGAACCATTGAAACGCAAACTGAGACCAAGCACTCCAAGGACAAAGAACACCGCCAAACTAACAGGCAAACTCACTCGCACCTTCCTTCCCCGGCCATCCCAGAGCCTTCCAAACGTGTGTCCACACGTACTGAAGAGGATGTCCATATGGAGATCTCCGTCTCTCAAAAACGACTTTTAAGTCCTCTAACCAGCCCAGACCGTTCAGCCGGGGCTAAACACACCTCTCCCACTAAGGCCAAGAAAGGAAGAAACCGAAGCAGATAAAAAAAAATAATAATATAAAAAAAAAAAATAATAATAATAAATAAATAAATAAAATAAATAAATAAAAAATAAATAAAAATGAAAATAATCCAGTGGAATTGCCGAGGTGTTAGAAGTAAATTAAATGACCTAATAATCTTTAACGCCCTCAACAACCCCTCAGTAATATGTCTACAGGAAACACATCTTAAGCCCAGTGTAGACTTCACACTACGAAGCTATACCATATATAGGAAGGACAGGTTAGCGCCTGGAGGGGGGGTCGCAGTTGCAGTCAGCGACTGCCTTCCCCAAGTGGAATTACCACTATCTACCAACTTGGAGGCAGTCGCAATCAAAACAAAACTGCAAAACAAACTAGTCACCATCTGCTCCATTTACCTACCTCCCGACCCTCGATTTCCACTAGTGGAAATCAACGAGTTGATCAGCCAGCTACCCCACCACAAACTGATAGTGGGAGATTTTAACTCCCACCATCACACGTGGGGTAGTAACCACACGTCTCCTCGAGGGGAGCAGATGGACGAGGTGCTCAATACCAACAACCTGGTCCTCCTAAATACTGGCAGCCCCACCCGTGTAGACAATACTAGGGGTACCTTTTCATGCATTGATTTATCCATATCATCTCCTGCGTTGTCTGACATTCTCCAATGGAGCACGCATGACGACACCATGCTTAGCGATCATTTCCCAGTAATCCTAAAAACAGGGGGTGATAACGCTACGGCTCCTCCAGCCTACGGAGACAACCCACCCCCTCCCTGTCCCAAATTTAACATCAAAAAAGCCAACTGGGAAATGTATCGCACAACCACAAACGTCAACATCACAGGGGATAATATGGATGACAAAATATTCAATTTATCAAACTCAATTTTGAATTCAGCGCATAAGCATATACCAAAAACCTCGGTATTTCTCAAGCATAGAGTTCCCTGGTGGACATCAGACTGCAGAAAAGCACTTTGCAAGCGGAATAGGGCATATCGAACTTTTAAAAACAACCCCATTGCACCAAACCTTATTACTTTTAAAAAGACGCAAGCAGAGGCCCGTAGAACCATCAAACACGCCAAACGAAAGTCTTGGCGTGATTACATCTCCACAATAAACGCAAACACTCCTCTAACACAAATCTGGTCAGCCGTTCGAAAAATCGACGGCAAATATACCCCCAGCATCAAGACCCTGAACATTGGAAACACGTTTGTAGATGCTCCCACGGACATCGCAAACACAATCGCAGACACGTTCACGCAAACAAGCAGCACAAATAACTATTCTCCAATCTTTTTACAACAAAAACAAAGACGGGAAGCAGAACCACTGATCTTCCATACACAGACACACCACGATTATAACACCCCCTTCACACTACACGAGCTTGAACAAGCCTTAAGCTCGTGTAGAGGAACCTCTGCTGGCCCAGACGGGATTAGGTATGAGATGCTGCAACATTTGAATTCAATTTCACTGAAAAAATTACTAGACATATACAACGCAATTTGGATTAGTCATGAGTTCCCAAAAACATGGAGACATGCCCACGTCATACCTATTCTCAAAAGGGGGAAGGACCCAAAGAGTCCCTCCTCCTATCGCCCTATAGCGCTTACCAACTGCTTATGCAAAGTATTAGAACGTATGGCCAATAACAGATTAAAATTCATTCTAGAGTCTCAAAATTTAATAGTTCCTGCCCAATGTGGTTTCAGGAAAAATAGAAGTAGTCTTGACCATTTGGTCAACTTAGAACACGATATCCTTTCCTCTTTCGAGAGGAAAGAATACCTTGTTGCTTGCTTTTTAGATTTGGAAAGAGCCTACGATATGGCATGGCGACGTGGTATCCTCGAAAAACTCTATGCTCTTGGCCTTAGAGGGAATCTCCCTATTTTCATTCAAAATTTCTTAAATGAACGAACTTTTTCCGTTAAAAATCAAAACTTTTATTCAACAGTACGCACCCAAGAAAATGGCGTACCACAGGGAAGTGTGTTAAGTCCCACATTATTCATGTTGCTTATAAACGATATTCTACCCGCTCCACCTCGGAACCTTAAATACTCATTATACGCTGACGATGTCGGAATCTGGCATTCCTCACCGAATGCCAAGTTTTCCGGCTCTCGCGTACAACTGGCCCTGGACTCGCTCCAGGACTGGTCCGACAAATGGGGATTTAAGTTTTCGGAATTAAAGTCAACAGTAATTGTATTTTCACGCAGAGCCCAGGCAGAAATAAATCTGCAATTACATGGTACTCCCATTCCAGTACAAAACTCAACCTTTTTCCTTGGCCTGAGACTGGACTCCAGGCTAAACTGGAAGGCCCATGTAAAATACCTAGTTGATGCGTGCAACAAGAGAATTAATTTGCTACGTAAACTAACGGGCACAAATTGGGGAGCAGATAGGAAATCCCTGCTAATGATTTATAAGTCCCTAATTAGATCTAAATTAGACTATGGGTGTCAGATTTATGGTTCGGCAACACCAACCACGTTACAACCCCTGAACATCATCCAAAACAAAGGCCTAAGAATAGCACTTGGAGCATTACGCTGCACAAGAATCGAGAGGCTGGAGGTTGAAGCAAACGTACCCCCCCTCCACTACAGGCGCGAGCACCTCACACTACGATACGCCGCCAAAGTGCTTCGTACCCAACAACATCCCTGCAAGCAAGCGGTAAACCAACACGAACACTTCACCAACTCCAGCCTAAATCCCCTTTCCACCAGGATCCGATTCTTGTGCGGGCAGTATTCGGTGCCACTGTGGTCAATAGAAAAGATAGAACATACGTACCCACCGCCGTGGAAAAACATCGCCCTGAATGTCAACACCAACCAGGACCTCAGGAAGAAATCATCCTCAATAGAAGAAACAAGACAGAAAACCTTAGAAATGATTAACAAGTACAATGACCACAGGGCACTGTACACGGATGGCTCCAAGTGCGGCCACAAAACTGGGACAGGGTTATACACCAACAAAACCCGGATGATGTTCAGATTGCCGGACCATACGAGCATATATATTGCAGAACTCTTCGGCATATACAAAGCCATAGAAAACGCTCAATCTGACACACATAGTAAGTTTGTCATATTCACAGACTCTCTGAGCGCACTTCAAACAATTAAGATAAGTAATCATATGGAAAATTTCCTCCTGGGCAAAATCATTAGCACATTGTCTACGACTAACAAGTCCATTACTCTCTCTTGGGTTCCCAGTCACATTGGGATCTTCGGGAATGAGAAAGCGGACACCTTAGCTAAATCTGCCTTAGAAAAGGACTCTATTACAGACATACCCCTGGACAAAGGTACCTTCAATTCCATACTAAGAAAACAATTACACACCCACTGGCAACTCCAGTGGAACAACCTTCACATCTTGCACAAACAAGAGGAAAACATAACAGATTGGTCGACATCATACAGAAACAACAGACTCGAGGAAATCGCCATAGCAAGACTGAGGATGAACTCGACCCGCCTCACCCACTTAAACCCATACATAAACGGCGTATTTCCTCCCCAATGCAACACCTGCAACACCATATTATCCATAAGACACATACTCCTACACTGCTCCAAGTACAACACACAGCGCCAAGCGCTTATACAATATTGTAAACTGAAAAAAATTCAACTAAGCACTACAAACCTTTTGACCGATGACCGTTTACTTATTGACAAAGTAGTATTTTATTTGCGCACATCAGGACTATTGTGGAAATTATAATGGTAGATTAAAAAGGATCGCAGGTTCACACCAGGCTTAATGACCTCATTATAGGTCGATAGCCTTAAAGATCCAACAAAACAAAACAAACCCATGAGTCAGTCTCAGCTGTAAGCTGAATACACTCGCTTCTAACCTGGTGTTGGTGGACGAGAGACGATATCGGACTACTCATCATCCCTTCGGTGCTGGTAACGTAGGGCGTTGCGGAAGGAACCAAGTTCTCTGTGTACTCAAGTTCTTAATTTGTTCAAGTTCCTAGTGGTCAAGTTGAATAGTGTTAAGTTAATTTAAGATAAGTCTAATTTAATGTTAAGTTTAATTGTATTTGTTGGGAATGTCAGTTGGTAATAAATATTGTTAAATGTTATTGTATGCTTTAAATTCATTCACTTCGAAATGTTATGTATGTTCCCCCCTTAGACTAACCTTGACGTACGTAACATTTGTGGGGGCCCGACCGGAATCTGACTCGTTGATCGTAATAAGTCATCGTAATCACTCTGATTCTCTCTAATAGTTTGATAATTGTATTTAACTTGAAATTGAAAAATATTTTCACCTGGAACTTGACTTCTCTCCGCAACGTCTCTATACCTTGTGTGCATTTATTGTGAATCCTGCTTGTACCTGCTTTAAATTCTCTATAAATGGCCAAATAGGGGTAGTTAGTACAGTAGGTTGTTCTATGTATTGTTCTTACCGACAGAAGTGGTGTTCTCCCACATACAGCTTGCAATTGTGACTCCTTTTCCTTGCTTACTATAACTTATGTGAATTTACTTTATGCACGATTACGTCGCTGTAACTTGACCAACCCAAATACTCTACTTTTTACTTAAACTACAGAGTATACCTATGAATAGGGCCCTTGTTTTACAGTAGTGTGGGCTGCTGTCCCCCTGTTTCCTTTTGGCTTGTTACGAGTAGAACGTACCTTGCAAGAACCTAATTCGGTCTTGCCACTTAAGTTTATGCCAGGTGATAAACTTCATGATACCTGTAAGGCCTTTAGCTTATTCTCGAGTTAACTTGCCAGGCTCTAAGCAGGTTTCACTTATATATATATATATATATATTATATATATATATATATATATATATATATATATTATATATATATATATATATATTATATATTATATATATATATATTATATTTATATATATATATTATATTTATATATATATATATATAATATGAGTACGGAATCTTTTAAATTTAAACCATGGCTAAGCAGAGTGATTTCAAAGCGACTGAATTTGTGAGTAACCCAGAGATCCAAGAATTCAAAGAGACTAATATTTGTAAGGACGATTTAAAGTATATAGCAAAGACCTTCAATATCTCTTTCAAACCTGACTTAAGGAAAGATGAGCTACGTGCTCTAATTCTAGCTCACTTAGGGGATAAAGATGTCCTCGAAGCTTCACGTTCGTTACAGACTTCAGATCCTAATCTATTACTTGAACTAGAGAAAGTGAAGCTAATGTCTCAACAAATGCAAATAGACTATGACAGAGAAGAAAGAGAAAAGGAGAGAGAAGAAAGAGAAAAGGAAAGGGCTCATGAACTTCAACTTAAGGGGGTACGCGACACCTGGGGGGGTGAATTTGGTCAAGATATGGCATTTTTCAAAACTGTGTTCAAAATGTTCGTATATACCACTTAGAAACAAATCCCGACAAATAATTTTTCAGCCGCGCGCAATTTAAAGGTCCTGGGTGAGGATTAAAGGGACAAATTTAAAGGCGCAACCCACACTAGAAGGAGGCGTGCCACTTAGGACCTTCAGGCGCAGCGAATAACGTTGAAATTTGATTGAATTTACACTCGCCCAGTGTATCAACGGCCAATACGATTGTGGAGGGGAAGGGAGGAAGGTGGAGGGAGAATATTTCGCCAACTTTGTGCGAAACTAAGCGTTAGTTACCGGCTAGCTCTGAAAAGGGAACTACGCATGTCTCATGAGCTCTCGTTGCAATCTATTACTTTAGCTAGTACATATTACTCTTTAGTACAGTCATCATGGGTAGCAAAAAGAACAAAAGAACATCACAATGACAAAAAACAGCAGTTAAAGATGGCAAGCAGTCAAAGACGACTAAAGATCTCACCACCTCTCACTCCACCACCGCCCTCACCTGCACCTCTGTGACGGTGACAGAGGTAAAGGACAACATTAGACTAAACAATTCAAAGAGGAAGATTAAATCCAAAGAAGAAAGCAAGAGGAAAAAGATCAAGGCTATACAGGAAGAAGAAAGAAGAAGGGACATCATATGATGCTGGAGGGGGTGCCCTACCAACATAGATTGGCGAGGGGAATCTGATGAGGAAAGAGAAGGCGCCCACTACTGGAAAATAAACCTCTTTCCAATGATTTAGATACCCTGAAGACCCCCAGCAGAGAGGTTTCATATGAAGAAACCGCCAAAGGTGCAAAAAAGCAAATTATATGATGTTGTCGTCTGTGCGTCGTCACTACTGTGACATACTTATACTTTAGTTTTTCAGTATTTAAAGTACTTATAATTAAAATATGTTGATAATTTTTACTGTACTTACTTATTATATAATAAGAATTAAGCCATGAAAAAATCAGTCACATTGGTGAAACTATAAGCAAGTTACAGATATATTCATATTTCAAGTTGCCATATCTCCGTTCGATATTTTTCTACTTTTTTTTAATCATAAAAAATCTAATATACATTAGATTTAAATGAAACTTACAGGGAATATTACTTTTAGTAACTGCTAGGGCCGATCGTTCGAATATTTTGAATAGGATGAAAGAGTTTGGAGTAATAATGGAAACAAGAGCAAAAAAATTGTATTTTTCACGATTTTTGCCAGACATTAAAATTGAAATGCCTGTATACAAAAGTATAAAGGAAATTGTTCAATTACTCAATGACTGGCCCTAGGTGTGCCTACTGACTAATCATAGCCAAAATATAAAACAAATTGGTCCACGTATTATGGTGCTGTGCACTTTTAAATGTCGCTACTGGTATACGTACATGTGTACATGTGTACATGTGTACATGTGTACATACATCATTCTGCTTCACCTAAAATGTAGGCAATATGGATACCTATTTACCTGAGAAGTTTCAGCTCTTTACTCTAAATATTTTAGAAAATGACCTCCAGGTGTCGCGTACCCCCTTAAGCAATTAGACATTCAAAACAATGCCAACTCTCCTAAAACTAAGACTGATTTGCTGAAGTATGTCAAGCTTATACCTACATTTCCTGATAGTGATCCTGAGTCTTTCTTTAGGGAATTTGAATCCACAGCTCTACACTTTGAAATTCCTAAACCTGACTGGGTTTGGCTTATTAAACCTAAGCTGTCTGATAAAGCACTTAAAGTATGTAATAATGTGGACGATAACACTAATTATGACGAGGTTAAAGTAGCAATTCTAGCTTCGTACTCTATTAAAATGCACCTCATCGATAGGGGAGAAAATGACCTGATTAAGGCCGCACAGTTGGCTGATGTGTTTTCCCTGGTCCATCGTTCGCCCACCAGGGAGAGGAGAGTGCTCCAGCATAATGTAAAGTCTAATAGTGGGTTTAAGGATGGTGAGCTGGTAGATCAGAGTAATTTAAAAACAAATCTATCCTGCTCATTTTGTAAAAGACGTGGACACCACATAAAACAATGCCCAGACCCTAAATGTAAAGTGTCACAAACTACTGCTCCCAGCAAACCTGTAGCTGCAATTCTGTCTGTGCCAACCAGTAAAACTGCCGATATCTTTCAGCCTTTCCGTTCACTTGGTGCCGTGTCTCTGGAGGATGGTGGCGAGGTGCACCCCATTCGTATCGTGAGAGATACAGCTGCTGCCCAGACGGTTATACTAAAGTCATCTGTTCCTGGTATAGACAGCAATTATACCGGCGAAAGTGTGTACCTCCATGACTTTAACAGCCAGTTTCCTTTGAGACTAGCTCGGGTGCACCTCAGCTGCGGCATTGTTCAGGGACCTGTAACGGTGGCGGTGAGCGAACAACCTTCCCTTCCTATCCCAGACTGTAGTTTACTTCTTGGTAATGACATAGCTGGTGGACTTGTACAAACTCCTGCTCCTATCATTTTGAGTGACACTCCCTTAACGCATAACCCTACTGATGAGTTAGAGCGAGAACAGCCAAATTTGTTCCCTAGTTGTGCGGTAACCCGATCCCAAAAATTAAAAGACACACCTACACATTCACCCCTTCCTCCTCCAAGTGCTATTCCACAAATATTCACTGAACAGAGTTTATTAGAAGCACAACAGAATGACACTACTCTAACTCCCTTACACTCTAAAGTAGTTCCCAAGGAAGATATTCTACATCCTCCATCATTCTACTATCATGATAACATCCTCATGAGACTTTACAGACCACCGCAATTATCAGATGATGACACCTGGGCAGAATGTCACCAAATTGTATTACCCACCAGCTTGAGAACTCCTATAATGGAAGTAGCTCACCAAGGTCTCTCAGGTCATTTAGGAATAAGGAAGACATATCTTCGCCTTCTGAATGAGTTTTATTGGCCTGGCATGAAAAAAGATGTAGCTGAATTTGTTAAGAATTGCCACCCATGCCAGATTGTTGGGAAACCTAATGAAACTATACCACCATATCCATTGCAGCCTATTAAAGTACCTTTTGAGCCTTTCAGTAAATTAATTATAGACATTGTTGGACCTCTCCCAAAGACAAAGAAAGGCAACCAATACATTCTCACCACACTTTGCCCAACTACAAGATACCCTGATGCTTTTCCTCTTAAGAATATCTCTGCTAAAACTGTTGCTAACACACTCACTAACTTGTTCACGACCTTTGGAATCCCAGAAGAAATCCAATCAGACAGAGGTAGCAATTTTACCAGTGTTCTATTTGCAGAAGTTCTAAAGCTGCTCGGTATTAAACAAACTCTATCAACAGCTTACCATCCTCAGTCGCAGGGGGCCTTGGAACGTTTTCATCAGACTATGAAATCTATGATTAGGAAGTTCTGCTGTGAGGAAGACAGAGATTGGGATGAGGGCCTGCAATTTCTTCTATTTGCCATAAGGGAAACACCATCAGAATCCCTAGGGGTCTCACCTTTTGAGTTGCTCTTTGGACGCAAGGTAAGAGGACCCCTCAAGGTCATCAAAGATCATTTGATCTCCTTACCTTCTACAAAGTTAGTCACGGTAAACAATTACATTACCTCTCTTAAATCTAACTTGGATAAAGTTCGTTCTTTTGCCAAAACTAACCTAGCTCATGCCCAGTCTGTAATGAAGACTAACTTTGACTCAAAAGCCTTGGTCAGAGAGTTCAAAGAGGGGGACTTAGTCCTGGCATACATCCCTATCTCTGGTTCACCTCTTAGCGCTAAATATCATGGACCATACAAAATTTCTAAAACTATCAGATTCTAACTATGTAATTTCAACACCCGACCGTCGCAAGGCTACCCAACATATTCATGTGAACCTAATTAAACCATATAAGACCACTAGCCCACTACTAGACTATGAGAAACAAGTGTTAGCGGTGAATACTGTACCTAATGTTATGTCTCATACACCTAATAATGCCATGTACATTAATTTTGACAAGATTTTACCGAACATTGACTCCCATCCTACCGATAATTCGCATATACTTGGTAACCTAGTTCCCTACCTTAGTCATCTCACGAATGAACATGCCAATGATGTAACTGAAATCATTCACAAATATGACTCTCTCTTCAAAGATGTGTCCGGCATCTGCAACATTGCCACTCATGACGTGAAGCTTGTACCTGGATCTTCTCCTATTAGGCACAATCCTTATAGAATCCACCCCCAGAAGCGAGAGCAGATGAGTGAGGTCAACTTCCTGCTCGACCACGGATTGGCCAGCCCGAGTCAATCCCCCTGGGCTTCGCCGTGCCTGCTGGTGCCGAAGGAGGGAGGTCAACTTCGCCTGTGTACGGACTATAGGAGAGTCAACTCTATAACTGTTCCTGACGCATATCCATTACCCCGCGTTGACGACCTAATTGACGAGGTGGGAACAGCCCAGTACATTACTAAAATAGATCTAATGAAAGGTTACTATCAGATACCTTTAACAGAAGAGGCTAAATTGATCTCTGCTTTTACAACACCATTTGGCCTCTATCATTATAATGTCATGCCCTTCGGAATGAGCAATAGTCCGGCCACCTTTCAGAGGGCAATGAACTACCTATTGCAAGACTTAAAGGGTGTGGGGGTGTATTTAGATGACATCTTGATTTTTTCTCATGACTGGCAACAACACCTCCAACAGGTAGATGCTGTGCTATCCAGATTATGCCAAGCCAACCTGACTGTCAAACTCTCCAAGACCAGCTTTGGAAAGGCTACAGTGACGTATCTTGGACATGAAGTTGGGCAAGGCATCGTTCGACCCAAGACTGCTAACATCTCTGCTGTCATGGAGTACCCTGTTCCCGCTACCCGGAAGGCGCTCATGAGGTTTTTGGGTATGACAGGGTACTATCGGAGATTCTGCCCGAACTTCGCCGAAGCTGCACTTCCTCTCACCAAGCTGACCAGCGGTTCTGTTCCATACAAGTGGACACAAAATTGTCAAGCCGCGTTCGAACATCTTAAGGCGATGCTTACAAGGGATCCAGTTCTACGGTCACCAGACTTCACTAAACCCTTCGTTCTCCACACCGATGCTAGTGATGTCGCTATTGGAGCTGTACTTCCCCAGGAGAACACAGACACTCTTCACCCAGTGGCCTACTTCTCTGCAAAACTAGACGTCCATCAACTCAACTATTCTACTGTAGAGAAGGAGCTACTGGCTATAGTGGCTGCTATCAAGAAGTTTGAGTGCTACCTTCAACCTAGCATAAAACCTCTCAAAATATACAGCGACCACAACCCTCTGACCTTTCTACACCGTAACAAAACTTCGAACCAAAGGATGCTTCGGTGGTCTCTGTTCCTTCAACCATTTAACATAGACATCCACCATATCACCGGATCCCATAACGTGTTGGCCGATACCCTGAGCCGTATATAAACCATCTTATTCTCACTCACCGCCTCTACATCCCGATGTGGCGGCGTCTTAATGGTGGGGGAGTGTAAGGTATACCTCTACTAACCACCTATTACCACCTAACAACCACTACGACACTTCTGAATCACACCCCGCCACGTCGCACCATGTTTCATCGAGCCGGCTTCAAACCCTCGAAGCACCTGAGGTTTCGACTCTCTCCTATAAAATGAGGGTTCACCGCCCCATGAGTCAGTCTCAGCTGTAAGCTGAATACACTCGCTTCTAACCTGGTGTTGGTGGACGAGAGACGATATCGGACTACTCATCATCCCTTCGGTGCTGGTAACGTAGGGCGTTGCGGAAGGAACCAAGTTCTCTGTGTACTCAAGTTCTTAATTTGTTCAAGTTCCTAGTGGTCAAGTTGAATAGTGTTAAGTTAATTTAAGATAAGTCTAATTTAATGTTAAGTTTAATTGTATTTGTTGGGAATGTCAGTTGGTAATAAATATTGTTAAATGTTATTGTATGCTTTAAATTCATTCACTTCGAAATGTTATGTATGTTCCCCCCTTAGACTAACCTTGACGTACGTAACAATGTATAGCCGTCAAGACAGTGGCCTTGTTCGCCTACACTCGCATTGTAATTTCAATAAGCAAATCTCACAAGAATTGAAATTTTCTTAATTTCTTTTCTCACAGGGTGGCGTCCGTCACCATTACGTAGTAACATTCTAATACAAATAGTGAACCCGGAGTTGGGGATTGGACATCCCAGCCATCTCCACTGCAGCAGAGGACGGCGCCCCTAGTGGTAAGTCCAGCCGTAGTAGTAGCCCTCGATCTTCACAGCAGCTGAAGACGACGCTACCAGGAGGCCCTCCCGCCGCCCCCTGGAGCCACCACTGGACCTAGGACTACCGCTGCTGGCCCTGCCGGAGACGCTACTACTGCTGCCGGGCCAACCCCCTCTAGCAGCGGCAGCCGCCACTGGACCTCATGCTGGCCGCTATCACCACCGTCCGTCCCGGACTGCCCTGCCTACTGGGCCTACCGCTGGTCCAGCCGCCTCCCGGAGCTGTTGCCACCACCAGGTGCTACTGCCGCCGTCGGAGTTGGTGCCGCCCACGCCCCGGACCTCCAGCCGCTCTGCCCGACTGTCTCCAGGAGGAGGTGAACCTCTGCCCGGCCGCCGCCTCACTGTTCCCTGGAGAGGCGAACCTCTGCCCGGCCGCGCCTCACTCTTCCCTGGGAAGGCAAACCTCTGCCCGACCGCGGCCCACCCGACTGTTCTTCTGGAATGGCAAACTTCTTCCCACCCGCCGCCTCATTGTCCCTTGGAGAGGCGTGCCTCTACCAGTCGCTGCCCTCAGAGCCGACACTACTTAGCACAGCCGCCAGTCCCGGATGCCCTGCCGACATCGCTACCTCTCGCCGCCACCGCCGCTTCAAGCTGTCGTTGTCACTGCTGCCTGTCCCGGACCACCCGCTGTGTCGCTGCTGTATGTCCCACACCAGTATGCCGCCCCCAGCCGCCGCCCTGACTTCCTACTAATGCAGTCTCCAGCCGCTACAAGCTGTCGTAGTCGCCCGCGCACACTACCTGCTGGCCCCCGCCGCCACCAACCGTTGCCCCGACCTGCTGACAACACTGCCTCCAGTCACTAACCCGCCGCCCGGAGCTGTCTCTTTCGCCGCCTACAACCGCCGACGTCGCCCCGAGCCGATGCTACCGACACCGCATCCGCCTGCCGCGCCTCCACCGCCTGCCACAGACCACTGCACGGTGGCCCACCGCCTCTCCCATTGCAATGCCACCTGTCCTACCGGACAGTCACCAGCCGCTACCCGCCGCTTCCGGATTGCCAGCTGAACCGCCTGCCGTCCACGGACACCTACGTGTTAATAACAGGCTGACTTCCGATCCTGCTGACAGCTCGTCGCGCCTCGAGACTGCAGTGTTGTTCCTCATCCTTCGTCATTAGGGGGAGATAATGTAGCAAGGTCACGACTAAAAGAATTCGTTTTCTATAATGTACGCGCAACATTAAATTTTCTGTATTAATTAATGTCACCCATTCGAACTAGTAATTATGGAAACATATATTAATTAAGTTTTATATCTCTCATATCAATATGCAAATATGAATGAGTGCTTGTACTTATATTCTATATAGTAACAATTGTAGTTTATGAACTTATTTCTGTATAGTGCTCCTAAATGTGACACATGCCCTTCTTATGTATAGCCGTCAAGACAGCGGCCTTGTTCGCCTAAACTCGCATTGTAATTCCAATAGTCAAGTCCCGAGAGAATTTAAATTTCTTCAATCCTTCTCTCATGGACGATTTGCTTCACTAGTGTGGTGGTAACGATCCTCTTCAAGGCTATTTTGACGCTCGGCGACAGAAACTGTACTACCGACATATGGGTTCATGAGGTGGTCAAAACCCCGCCCCTTTCCTTCGGCTACTGTCGGAAGTTGGCCATAATCTCTCCCGACTCTCCGAAGCTGATCTTGGAAGTGACGTAGGCAAACAGGTGCGCCGCGCTATTACTTCCCATTGCAGCACACCAGCCGCCACTCGCGACTACTTCCTACGGGAATTCAGCGACTTTGCTGGTCTCCAAGGATGACCTCCGCACCACCCCCCTAGGGTAGATGGTGGGTCCCCCCATGAGAATCCACCGGAAGGCTGACGCGGTGCCCTTCGCCATCCACACGCCCATGCCAATACCGTTTGCATTTCGGGATCAAGTGAGGGAAGGACTTGACTCAATGGTGCAGCAAGGTATCATCACGCCTGTCGGCGAGGAACCTTCGGAATTGTGCCACCCGATGGTCCTCGTGACCAAGGATAAGGGCGTATGCATCACAGTCGACCTGACTAAATTCAACTCTCAGGTGTCGCGCCCCTCTCATCCTTCGCCCATGCCGTTTGCGGCGGTCCGCAGCGTCACCCCATCCGCGAGGTTCTTCACGACGGCGAACGCCCTTCACAGTTACTGGCAGATAGACCTCGCAGAAGTGGACCAGCACCTGACCACGTTCATCACCCCTACGGGCAGTACAAGCACTGCCGGGGACCGATGGGCTTCGCGGCCACCGGCGACGCCTACTGCCTCCGGAAAGACGCGGCTCTGCAAGGCGTGGCCAACTGTCTTAATGTGGTGGATGATATCCTCCTGTTCGACGAAAACCTCCCATCCCACTTCCGGAGGATCCACCACATGCTTACCAGATGCCGCATCCACGACATCACCCTTATCTAGGAGAAATTCACAGTCTCCGTCCCCAGCGCCAGCTTCTGCCAGTGGTACTGCAGACGGATGCGTCGCGCCTTTACGGCATCGGGTACGCTCTCCTCCAGGACCACGGTCAGGGGCACCTGCGTCTCGTCCAATGTGGCTCGCGGTTCCTGACGGGCGCCGAAACCCGATGCGCCACGATTGAATTGGAGATGCTTGCTGCCACGTGGGCTGCTTCCAAATGCAAATTGTACCTGTTTGGAGTGACACACTTCTCGTTGCTAACGGACCATCGCCTGCTTATCCCCATCCCCAACTCGTACACCCTGGATGCCCTCGAGAACCCCAGCCTACAGCGGCTCAAGGAGAGGCTCTCGCCCTTAGTCTTCACGGCGAAGTGGTGCGCCGGAAAGCATCTCTGCATCCCAGACGCCCTCTCACGAACTCCGGTCTCCCGCCCTACACCGGAGGATAAGACCGACTGCGACAAGGACGCCGCGCATATCAGGAACATTGTCGCCGATACGCTGGTACTCGCGGGGACGGCCCGTCGCCCGACGCCGACAGGACGCTCCAGGAACTCCGGGCCGCGGCAAGGGTGGACCCCGCCTACGGCTTCCTGCTTACCTGCGTGTCCTCCGGGTTCCCGTCCAACCGCCTCGCCCTCCCAAGCTCTGTCCTCCCGTACTGGAGGCTCCGAGACGCCCTCTCCGCCGACGGGGACCTGGTGCTCTACGGCCAGCGCATCGTTGTACCCGTCGCCCTACGGAAGCGCACGCTGGCCCTCCTCCACGACAGCCACTGCGGTGCGGAAGCCACCAAGCGACGGGCTCAACAAACCCTCTTCTGGCCCGACATCGACTCCGACATCAAGAGCACGTCGGAGACCTGCGAGCCATGCCAGGTGCTGCGCCCCAGCCAGCAGCAAGAACCCTTGCTGTGCAACGACTATCCCAAAGAGGTCCTTCGAGTCCGTGTCAGCCAACTTCTTTCACGTTGCGGGGAAGTCATTCCTGGTTACAGCAGACAGGCTCTCAGGTTGGCCCGTTACCGTGCCCTACAGCCAGGACACGACGGCTACCAGAGTCATCCGGAAGTTTTGATGCTACTTCCGGGAGGTAGGCGTCCCCCTCCGCCTTCGCACCGATGGTGGCCCCCCTTTTACCAGCGCTGAGTTCAACCGTTTCAAAGAACGCTGGGGCGTCCAACATTTGGTCACCTCCCCGAACTATCCCGAGTCCAATGGGCACGCCGAAGCAGCGGTCAAAGTAGCTAAGCACCTCATCCTTAAGACCGCGCCCACCGGCAACATCGACTTTGAGGACTTCGACCCCGGTCTCCTTTAATTGCGGAACACCCCGTCCCCGGCCGGCCGCTCATCCGCCCAAGTCCTGTACTGCCGCCCCCTCCGCACATGCGTCCTTGCCCACCCGGATTCCTTCTCGGTGGAATGGCAAGCTTGCTCGGAGGAGTGCGATCGCCGCGCCACGGCTGAGACCACCCAGACGCACCGGCGATACGACGAGCACGCCCCCCCCCCCCGACTTCACCGTCGGCCAACGCGTGCGGATTCAGGAACGGACGTCCCTCCGTTGGAACAAGGTTAGTGTGGTCATGGGCCGCGGCAGGTCCAGGGATTACGAAATTTGCCTCCCGAGCGGGAGAATCTGGTGACGCAATCGGCGACATCTCCGCCCGGTGGCCCCGCCCCCGGCAACGCCGCCCCTGTCGCGCCACATCCCTCGGCGGTGGACCTGCGGTCCTCGTGCGCGGACCCCCCCCCCCTCCAACCGTTCGCCTCGGCTCACGGATACCCGAGCCCCTCGCATCATTTCTGCGAGCGCGGTGGGGTGGGGGAGGTGTAGTATAGTACAGTTGGCATAGGACACTAGCACAGAATGCAATAGTGTGCAATGGTGTAATGGCGTGCTCTGACCAACAGTGACTCCCCGGACAAAAGCCCTTTCATACGGCCAACAAAGGCTCATATTTCTCAATAATTTTGCGTCATCAGCAAAGTTCATGTAACTGTCCACACCCCCGTCCATATTATTTATATAAATAGCAAACATTATTGGAGCCAGTAACAATCCCTGTGGAAGCTCGCTAATCACCTCTTCCCGAGTAGAACCTTTATCTCTGAGCACTACACTCATTTTTTTTTTCCAAGCAGGAAATTATCCATTCCAGTAGTTTACCCTGTACTCCTATGATTTTCAGTTTTCCTAATAGTTTTCTATGTGGCATTTTATATACAAAAAAATGTAGATCTAGAAAAGCACAATCGGCCCATCCGTCCCTTTCCTGTATTATATCAAACAGTCTTGAAAAAAGCAGATCAGATTTATGGAATATGATCTTCCCCTGTCTGAATCCAAACTGCCTTGGGTTTAGTATGTTGTTCTCTTCCAGATGTTTTTTCCATCTATTTTTGATCAATTTTCACAAATTTTGGCTACAGTACTTGTAAGGGAAACCGGTCTGTAATTTGTTGGGTCTTCCTGGTCACCTTCTTTATATATTAGTACGATGCTGACCTTTTTCTAGTCTTCTGGTATTTTCCTTCCGCGAACAACTTATTATATTATATATTTTGCCTACCAATTCTTCTTTACACTCCTTCAGTATCCAATTTGTAATTCCACTCGGATCGTGCGATTTCCTGACATTAAGGTTTGTTATTTGATCAATTATTTCAGCTCGTGCTGTTATTATTTCCCCCATAGTGTGTTGGGGGGGGGGGGGTTCACTTCTTGCCCTTCATCCTAATGCATACTTTCTCTCTAGTGAAAACCGACTTGCAATATTTACTCATGACCTCAGCCATTTCTATATATTCTGTGTATGCCATGTTTCCTTACCGTAGTTTCTCTATTTCATGTTTGTTTTTCAATTTAAAGGGGATTGACAACATCAAAAGTGACAAAATTTTCACATTGAATGAGAATCAGACAAGAAACAATGGTCTCAAACTGTCCGGAAATAGATTCAATTTGGAAGTAGGTAGAAACAACTTTGCCAACCGTGTAGTTAATGAATGGAATAAACTTCCTGCACAGGTAGTGCAATGTAGTTCAGTTCGAAGCTTTAAGAATCATTTAGATAAATACCTAAGTAAGATGCTGTAATTATTATAATTTATGTTATATTATTTGTTTTTGTTTTGTTATAATTTGTCTGTCTGATTTTCATTTATTATTAGTTATATGTCAATTTATTATCATTTACTATTTACCTGTTTGTTTGTTATTCAACTATACCAATGCATTTATTTATGTATTTTAATTGTTATTTACATTGTTATAGTTTTAATTTATTATTAATATGATTTTTTTTTTTTTTTTTTTTTTTTTTGCATCCGACCTAGATATGGATCAAAAGGTCTCCTGTCGGCATGCTTTGCCTTTGTAATCCTTTGTAAAATATATCTATAGAATATTCAACAGTAGGCCAACAGAGTTCAACTAGGTCTCTTAATCCAACACTCGCCAACCGCCACTTGTGCAGACGTTTGGACCCAGGACATGGACTAAGTTTGGGAATATGTGGTGTTTTATGTCCTGGCCAATTCCCAAACTGGGTTTATGTCCTGGATATAAACATCCGTAGTGGTTGGTGAGTGTTGAATTAAGAGACCTCGGTGTTTGGAGCCAAGATTTCTGACATAGGAAGCAGTAAGAAGGGAAGACTATTGCCAATACAAGGATTTATAGGTATTATAAGTTCCATTCAACTCGGCTCGAAGATTGGCTTGTATATCTCACAGTCAATAATATCATTACTGTTTGATAGCAGGATAAAGGAATGATTACAAAGGAAGAGCATACCGACAGGATAACTTTTGCTTCATAACTAGGTCGGATTCGGAAAAGTAAGCAGATAAAATATATAAATAGATAATGATAAATAATAAAGAAACAGATAAATAATAATATTTTATAACAAATAATTAATAGGAGAGTGACAAGAATAAGGGTTGAAATGTGCTCGTTTTCGTCGTGAGAAGTTTAAATGTTTGAAGTTATTCCATCCATTATTGACGGATGGATCTCCACTGAGTTTATGGTGCTGATATACCAGCGTAACCTTGAATGTAACGTCTGTAAAATCCTGAAAGACCAAGGAATGAACGTATGTGTTCAACTGAAGTAGGGCGTATAAAGCCAATGACTGCCTTGACCTTGTCCTGCGAGGTTAAAATTCCTTGTAAATTAAAGACATGCCCTAAGAAGCGTATTTCTTTCTGAAGGAAAGAGCACTTAAGCTTCATTTTGAGACCTTATTTTACTAGTCGTGAGAAGACTGTGTAGGGTGTGTAAATGTTCGCTAACGGATTTGGAATCGATGATCACGTCATCAAGGTACATAAACACTGAATGACCTATGAGACCTGCAAGTACTGTGTGCATAGTCGTGTGAACACTGAAGGAGCTGAAACGAGACACATGGCTAGTCGTTTGAAGTGATAATGGCCTGTGGGTGAGCTAAAGGCTGTCAGAGGCTTAGACTCTGGAGCAAGGGCGATCTGGAAATATCCCGACAGAAGGTCCAAGGTAGTGAACACTGTTGTTATCATCGAAGGATTGCAAGGTGTCTTGTAATACAGGGATGGGATGTCGATCTGGTATGGTAAGTTTATTTAACTCTCTGGAGTCTACTACAGGACGGAAGGAACCATCGCGTTTAGAGACAACAAAGAGGGGGAAATTACATTCACTGATTGATGGTTAACCCATTCAACTCCGATGACAAGATGTCTTGTCATTTGGTCAAATAAAACAAAAAATCATAATAAAACAACAAAATGTTTGATGATCAAACAGCACCAGAAAAATATGACGTCATCAGTCCTCCTCGAGGAGGACTGATGACGTCATATTTTTCTGGTGCTGTTTGATCATCAAACATTTTGTTGTTTTATTATGATTTTTTGTTTTATTTGACCAAATGACAAGACATCTTGTCATCGGAGTTGAATGGGTTAAATAATGTCTCACGCAATCATGTCTTGGATAAGATTATCTATAGTACAATCATGCATTTACTGTGTGGCATTCTGTATACGGGAATGTAACGTGGTTTAGAGTTCTTTCACGAAGAGGTATATGATGCTGAATTAGACTAATGACTCTAAGGGGCTCACCTTGAGTGACAATGGTAGGTCTGAACTTGTTGCAAAGTGCAAGCAAGTCTGCTTGTGCATCAGGGAATTCTATGGGGTAAAGTGTGATGTATCAATGGGTTTCTGTGCTGTGGGCACGTCGGAAATTGTGGCACCAACTTGAGAAGTCGGAAATTTGTCATCCATGACTTTGATGCGTGAAGGATATACTTCGAAATCGCACATGGTTGTACCAACTGTGAGATGGAGGGGTGCATTAGTGTCACTGGCAATTAAAATGTAAATATGACCTTTCTTTGACCTAGAGCTGATGGCTGAAAAAAGATAAATGCCATTGACACGGCACGTTTCTGCCATACAGAGTACATCGGTGTCTTTTGCTTGAAATCTCGTATGTGTATCTTTGTATACTCACGAGGGAACAGTGTCTTTGGGCGTGTGTTTGAATGTAGATAACACTTCCGAGACTGGGGTAGATTTTGTGTTGAATTCCTGTAAGAAGGGAAAGAAAGTGTCCTCAGGCGCTGAAAGATCAAAGGTATTTACTGGGTGTTTTGTCCTGAGTTTTGCTGATTTGGGCATGTGGGAGGAGTTAGTGTGTCTGTTACGTTTGGAACGCAAGTCCACAGCTGTTAGTAAGGTAGAGGAGCTAGAGTCCTGGGGAATCGTTTGGGTGGTGGTGTAATTTGTGCTAGCAGCTGGTGCATCCTCGTGTGATGAAGCGAAATAAGTTTGAATGGGGGTTAGAATCAACTGACGCGGAATCATGTTCTGCCTGCTCGGCCACGTTGATGTGGTTGACTTTGTGAGAAGTTGCTGATGGCAATGCAAGGAGGAAATGATTTGCATAAATTATGCCATTTTCAGCAGGATAGATAATTATGTCATGTTGCTTCATCATTTTTAAACCTATGAGGATATCAGCAGGAAAGTAAACGTCAGCTAGGTTGGTGGTAACTGGAATGGATGGGCACTCATCTTTGAAGCTAATGTCTATGGAGAATTTACCAATGATCAGGAATGCTACACCATCTACATTGCAAAGGTTGAAGTTGAAGGGAGGGGGGTCCAAAATGGTGACACGTTTAGTTTCAGTGCGGAATTTGTGGAAACCGTGAGTTGACATTATGTTAACTGGGGAACCCGTGTCCAGAAAGATTGACACTTTGGTGTTGCTAGATGTAGGATTGAAAGTTAAGGAATGGGAAGACATGTCTGGGATATCCAGGGTATGTACCGGTAGAGTTGATGAGTGAATATCTGGGTATGGAGTAACTGTCCTTGGTGTGCACTGAGTCTTTGTATTCTGTAGTCACAAAGGAGATGTGTTACGTGAATGCCTTGCAGGAGATGTGTTACGTGAATGTCTAGCAGGAGAGCGATCTGGGGATTCTGGTCTGTGTTGCCTCCGTGCTAGCAGCACACGGCAACGATCACTCGTGTGAAAACATGTACCGTGATAATCGCAGTGTCGGTTTGGTTGTGAAGGGTTTCTGTGGTAACACGTGTTGACGAGGTGTCCTGGTTTGTGGCAGTATGTACAAACCATTTGTGTTCTTGAAGGAGAGCGTTGGCGTGAGCGATGTCGAGTGCTAGATGTATGTCTTGATCTCGTGCTATGCGAGAGGGGCCGTGTGACCTGGGCTATTGTGTGGGTGGGTGCAATGGGTACTGACTGACTCTGGATCTGGGTGATAGTTTTGTCCCTGTCAGAGAATTTCCTGGAGAATTCGCCTAGTGTGATACCTAGTGTGAATGAAATTGTGCTAACTTTCTGGAGTGTGTCTGGGTGTAATTGGGAGAGTAATCGAAAGTATGCCATGAGTGAGATTACGTGTTCCAATGAAACATTGCTTTCTGAGATCCAGATGAGTTTTTGAGGCTTGCTCTGAGTTCACTTTTAAATATTGAAGAGATTTTGACAGCTTTCTCTTTGGTGTGGTGTGGACCATGATTGCATGTTTTACCCAAAGTGTATAGGGGAGAAAGTGATCCAAGTGGCTCAAATGCAGCAAAGAACTTTTAAAAGTGCTGTACGAATTCCTGATAGTCTGAGGTTTCCTCAAATATATCTGACTGAATGACGTCACCAGCTAGTGTGTTATTCCTATCTATTCTGGATGTTAGTGTGGAGATTTTTGTTTTGTCTGTGATGTTTTTTCGTGTGATCTCTGATTCAATCTCAGAGATGAAATTGTCTACAGGAATGTTCTAGCCATTAGAGGTGATGTTGTCTCATCCTTAACTACGGTGATAAGGTTTTGTGTTGTCATGGTGTTTTGAGTAGCAGGTGAATTTTTTTAAGAGTTGTTAGCAGAAGGAGAGGACATGTTTGGTGTATTGAAGGAGAGCGCAGAGCGACTGCGTGTACAGGGTCGGTGTGTCGAGTCGGAGAGGGGTTTGGACACGTTCAGTGGACTAACTGATAGTAAAAAGGGCAGGGACCGTCTGGCTCCTAGGTGATAATGAGGACGGAAAAATATCTACTTACCCAAGATGATGTCGGAGTACGAACTGATGATGCACTGGGATGAATCGGTGGCAAGATGCACTGCTGGAAACAGGGGGAGCAGTTAATACAATGTATTGGCTGGTGAGTTAATATATATATATATATATATATATATATGTATATATATATATATATATATATATATATATTGTCATGGGTTGCTTGCTGGGTTTGGCCTGAGTTATCGTAATGAGTGGAACTTTAGGAATCTAGGGGTAAGTCGAGTTCCAGATGAGAAGCGAACCCACAACAATAAACGTGGAACGTATAGGTAAAATACGTTCCGAGAAAAGTTCTATTTGAGACTGAATGTAAGTAGGAATTATAAGGATTATGGTTGAGGTAAGATAGACGTCTGCACGAAACTTAACTAATTGTATTTACACAAACAAAAGAAAATAAAGTTTTACTAATCATTTAAGTACACTCAACGTACACTGGGACAATAAACATAGACAAATGCATACAAGACAAATAAAAGTTCAATACATAGAAAACACATAACAAAGATATACAAGTCCAAGTTTGGCCTACACTAAATACTTGCGTACAAAACAGCAATGCACCAATGTACAGCGTCGAAGAGGTGAGACCTAGGGTGGTGTGAAGGTGTGAGAGAGGGTGGACAGCCGGGGAGGCTCTTTTTATACCCTAGGTAGGCGGGGTCAAAGCTTCATGGCGAGATTCGAACTCGAACGTTGTACGGACGTACATCGGCTATGAGTCTTGTTCGAAGCAGTGAGTAGTAGGCGGGCGATTTGAAAATCGGTTGATTCACGGTTGGCTATAACAATATATATATACATATGTATATATATATATATATATATATTATATATATATATATATATATATATATAACATCATTTCACGCGCAGCGGTCAGCAGACTGGTACGGAGCTTACAACCCCCCCACACCACACCTCACTCTCTCCCGCCTCCGCCCCCCCCCCTATTTTGCCCCGCACCTGAGCGATGTCATCTGTCCACATTCCTTCTCTTTTCTGTAGCTTATAAGTCCCCATCTGTCCTCCGTCTTATGTACTTTCCTGAAGAGGGCTACAGTTGATAGCCGAAATATAGGATTCTTCTTTATTCTAAGTTTATTTTTTCCGACTGTGGGTTTCCTGTGTGTCATATATATATAGATATATATATATATATATATATATATATATATATATATATGCATATATATATATATATATATATACAAATATATATATTACATTTGTGTGTGTCTGTGTGTGTGTGTGTGTGTGTGTGTGTGTGTGTGTGTGTGTGTGTGTGTGTGTGTGTGTGTGTGTGTGTGTGTGTGTGTGTGTGCGCGCGCAATGGTCTGAAAAATGGCTAATGAAATTTAACACAAGTAAATGCAAGGTAATGCACATAGGTAAAAATAACAGTAAGTACGATTACAAGTTATTTGGAAATCCGTTAACAAATGTGAATAGTGAAAAAGATCTCGGCGTAATTATCAGTAACGATCTCAAATCATCCAAGCAGTGTATTTCAGCCTCTGAGAAAGCAAATAAGATTCTAGGACTGATTGCACGATCTTTTGACTTCAAAAGTACATCTCTCATTAACAAGCTATAATATGCTGTTTCCGTATGGTCACCGAATCTCATTAAAGACATTGACAGATTGGAAAAAGTACAACGGCGAGCTACAAAACTGATTCCAAATATCAAAAATAAATCATACGAAAATCGACTAAAACATATGAATCTGTTTTCCCTAAAAAAAAAAAAAAAGCGTAGATTCAGAGGTGACTTGATACAGGTCTTTAAAATTCTAAAGGGAACTGACAACATCAAAAGTAACAAAAATTTCACACTGAATGAAAATCCGACAAGAAACAATGGTCTCAAACTGTCCGGAAATAGATTCATTTTGGAGGTGGGTAGAAACAACTTCGCCAACCGTGTAGTTAAAGAATGGAATAAACTTCTTGCAGAGGCAGTGCAATGTAGTTCAGTTTGAAGCTTTAAGAATCATTTAGATGAACACCTAAGCAACATGCTGTAATGATTATCATTTATTTATTTATTTATTTATTTTATCATTTGTCTGTTTGATTTTCACTTATTATTAGTTATATGTCAATTTATTATTATTTACTAATTACCCGTTTGTTTATCATTTAATTATACCTATGCATTTATTTATGCATTTTATTTATTATTTACATTATCATAGTTTTTATTTATTTATTTATCATTATTATTTTTTCGCATCCGACCTAGATATGTAATTCTTTGTAATCTAAGGTTTCCATTCCTTTCATAATTCTATAGATAGTAGGTCTCCTCTTTCCCCTCTTTGTTCCAGAGTTGGTAATTCTAATTTGGACATTTTTTTTTTTTTTTTTTTTTTTTTTTTTTTTTGTGTGTACTGGGTGTCCATAGTGTCATAGTGTTACTGCGTACTCGAGTTTTGGTCTTCTTAGTGTAGTTATAATTTTTTTTATAATTTCCTCGTACAAATAGGCTAATGCCACTTTTACTTACCTCAATAAATTGTAGGTTTCTCCGACTATTTTATTAATATGCTTATCCGGTATCATGTCTTTGCTGATCATCACTCCAAGGACTTTTTCCGAGTTTACTTTTTTGACCTCTTTTTCACCAATTTTATAATCTCTCGATATTCTGTTTTTACTTTTTCCAAATTCCATTACACTGCATCTCTTTATATTGAATTTCAATTCCCACTTTTGAGTCCATTTCTAGATCATGTCCAAGTCTTGTTGTAATGAGTTGCAATCCTCCTCCGTTTTTATTTTCTTTAGTATTTTTGCGTCGTCTGCAAAGAAATTCAAATAACACTCTATAACACTCTCTCTCTTGTATTATATCTATTAATTTCGAGTAGAAGCAGATCAAGTTTGTTGTACATGATCTTCCTTGTCTGAATCCAAATTGATTTGGATTTGGTATAGTTTTTTCTTCCAAATGTTTAACCCATCTATGTTTGATTACCTTTTCGCAAATTTTTGCTACTGTGCTTGTCAGGGAGACCAGTCTGTAATTTGATAGATCTTCCTTGTTACAAAGGATTACAAAGGCGGAGCATGCCGACAGGGGACCTTTTGATCCATATCTAGGACGGATGCGAAAAAAAAATCATATTAATAATAAATTAATAAATATAAACTATAATAATGTAAATAACAAATAAAATACATAAATAAATGCATAGGTATAGTTAAATAATAAACAAACAGGTAAATAGTAAATAATAATAAATTGACATATAACTAATAATAAATGAAAATCAGACAGACAAATGATAATAAAACAAAAACAAATAATATAAAATAAATTATAACCATTACAGCATCTTACTTAGGTATTTATCTAAATGATTCTTAAAGCTTCGAACTGAACTACATTGCACTACCTGTGCAGGAAGTTTATTCCATTCATTAACTACACGGTTGGCAAAGTTGTTTCTACCTACTTCCAAATTGAATCTATTTCCGGACAGTTTGAGACCATTGTTTCTTGTCGGATTCTCATTCAATGTGAAAATTTTGTCACTTTTGATGTTGTCAATTCCCTTTAAAATCTTAAAGACCTGTATCAAGTCACCTCTGAGTCTACGCTTTTTTAGGGAAAACAGATTTGTGTGTTTTAGTCGATTTTCGTATGATTTATTTTTGATATTTGGAATCAGTTTTGTGGCTCGCCGTTGTACTTTTTCCAGTCTGTCAATGTCTTTAATGAGATTCGGTGACCATACGGAAACAGCATATTCCAAATGTGGACGAACTAACGATTTATATAGCTTGTTAATGAGTGATGGGCTTTTGAAATCAAAAGATCGCGCAATCAGTCCCAGAATCTTATTTGCTTTCTCAGAGGCTGAAATACACTGCTTGGATGATTTGAGGTCGTTACTGATAATTACGCCGAGATCTTTTTCACTATCCACTTTTGTTAACGGATTTCCAAATAGCTTGTAATCGTACTTACTGTTATTTTTACCTATGTGCATTACCTTGCATTTACTTGTGTTAAATTTCATTAGCCACTTTTCAGACCATTGCTGTAATTTATCTAAATCTTCTTGAATATCTAATTGGTTTGAGTGATCATTTGCCACTTATAAATCGGTACAATGTTTGCATTCTTCCAGTCCTGTGGCACTTTTCCTTTTTTAAGTGAGAATTTAATCATATTATATATTTTATTTGTTAATTCTTCCATGCATTCTTTCAGTATCCAATTTGCAATTCCGTCTGGGCCATGTGATTTTCTGACATCAAGGGTTTTGATTTGGTCGCTGATTTCCTTCTGTGCTACAATTATTTCCTTCATTGAGGGGGATATCTCTCTCTCTATTTCCTCACAGTTAGGTGAGTTTTCTATTGTGAATACTGATTTGAAGTGGTTGTTCATAATTTCAGCCATTTCCAGTTCTTCTGTATATTTGTATTTACCTTGGCGCAGCTTTTCTATTTCTTGTTTATTCTTCAGTTTGCCATTTACATACCTGTAAAATAGTTTGGGTTCTTCCTTGCATTTTTCTTCTTCTTTTTTTCGTAGTTTCTCTTTTCATCTCTGCGTGTTTTTACATAATCATTTCTTAGTTTGATGATGTTTGTTTTTTTGTCTTTGTTCCATTTCTTTCAAGATTTATCTCTTTTATCCTTAGCCTCACTACACCTTTTGCTGTACCAGCTTTTTATGTGTGTTCTTTCCATTTTTTTTTGTGGTACGTATTTATTCATTCCCCCATTATAGATTTATTTCAGTATATTCCATTTTTCTTCCATCCCTGTTTCTTCGTTTAGGAATTTTTCCCAGTTCACGTTGCGAAAGAATTTTTTTAGTTTCTCAAAATTTGTTTTGTTGTACATTAGTCTTCCTATTCTATGTTTATAATTTCTGCTTTGATCCATTTCTCTTTCAACTCAAATTCTATTAGTACATGGTCACTCTTTCCTATCAGAGTTTTGTAATAAATTTTGTCGACAATTTCAGGTTCTGTCGTAAGTATTAAATCCAGCCTTGATGGTTCTTCACTACCTATGTATCTAATATTTTCCCTTATCCACTGAGTCACTGTGTATTCGATGGTCATGTCGAGCAGAACGTTGCCTCAGAGTTCCTCTCCACCCTTCACTCTCATTTTCTCCCAACATATTTCTTTTGAATTAAAGTCACCCATAATTACTGCATTTCCTCTGTCCTTCAGTATATTAGTTAATTCGTATTTTGTATCTTCTTATATTTTGGAATGATGACTTTCTGTCCATGACTGTGTTTTGGGGGGCACATACACCACTACAAATTTTCTACTCTTCATATGTTTGCTTTCAGCTTGTATTGTAATTGATTCTACATTATTTTTTCCTTCAGTTATTTTTGTTACCTTTAAATCTTTATTAGTCAAAATTAATACTCCGCCACCCTGTTTATCCTTTCTATTCTTTGTCCAGCAGTTGTATAAACCTTGTCCCACAGTGTTGGGTGGTAGAATACACTTCAACTTAGTTTCCACTATTCCCATTATGTCTGGTTTTTCTAAGGCCAGATAATCATTTAATTCATTCTTTCCTGAAGTTATTCAATCTGTATTGGTATAAGCTATTTTTAATTTCCTTTCTCATCTTTTTCTGTCTTCTTTGTTTCCTTTTTCCTTATATACCATTTTTTTCAGCTCAGGTCCACCACTCTCCAAAAAAAAATCGTTCTTTTCAGTTTCAGTTCCTTTTTCGTTTTTTTTTTTTTTTCATTCGCTTCGTTTTTAAGTTATTTTTGTTTTCTTTTTCTTCTTCACTTTTTTATCCATATATTTTTGTATTGTTCACTGTTTGCTAATTTCGTTGTTCTGGATAGTACTTCCTCTGCCTCTGTTTGTGATCTAAGCTTTACTTTCAGTGGCCTGTATTATTTTTCTTTAAAGTATCTGCCCATTCTATAGGTCTCCTCGATTTCCCTATCCAAACCTTGCCCTTCCGCTTGTATTTCTTTCAGAATTCCCTTAGCGGTCTCTTTCTCCTCCTTTTCCCTCTGATATCTAGGTACATCATGCCTCTCTTTAATGCCATAGATTACAATGCATATTTTTTATCCACTGTGTCCCTAACTAAGTTGCCTTTCTCTTTAATCACTTGGATCACCGTTCCCTTGGTATTCTCCTTGACCTGTTGCTCCATTATTTCTTTAAAGGATATTTTTTGACATTCCTGTTCAACATTCCACTGTTTCTTTAGTTCCTGTAAGTCATTTTCTTTAATTTTTTTTCCATCTTTTCAGTCATTGCCTGCATTTGATCTTGTATCTCCTTTTTTAACGCCTCATTCCTATTTATATATTAACTTTTCAACCTTTCATTTTCTCCCTTTAATTTATTTAATTCCTTTTTTAAGTCATCTATCTCCCTATTATTCTCCTCTTTGGCTTTCCTTAGCATAGCTATTTCTTTGTACATTATTTTATACTCACTTTTGAGCTCTATTAATTCATTCAAAATGTCATTGATATCTCTATTTCTCAATATATTTCTATACCTGGGCTCTTTATCTATTTCTAACCCTCTATGCGTAATATTTCCTTCCCCTTCAAACCCGGAAAAAAAAGAATATATATATATATATATATATATATATATATATATATATATATATACATATATATATATATATATATATATATATATATATATATATATATATATATATATATATATTTCAAACCTTTGGTATTCCCTTGGTGTTTGAGAAAGACACGTCCTCTTTCGAATGACACCATGTGGAGTCTCTATTCTGCTTTCTTCCAAGCATCTTTTTGCTGGTTCTTTGCCTTTCGATGTTTCTTTGCTTCTTTCCATTTTTTTTTTTTTTTTTATAAAAAAGAACAAAAAATTAATAAAATGGAGATACGAAGACGTTTACATTACGGTCACAACGAGTTATTTTCCCTTCACCGTATCTTTGTAAACAACCAGGCCTGCTTTCAAATTCCTTCGTTCGTGAGTCGCTAACCAGCGGTTCAGAGCGTTCGTTCCGGCGCGTCTTGCTTCGACCGTGGCTGAAGGGTGTGTGTGTGTGTATTTACCTAGATGTATTTTGCGGGAAGGGGAACTACGTTCGTGGTGTTCCGCTGTTGTATCTCGCAGTGTCTAGTTTGCTCTTAAACTCATGAATGCTACACTTGTTAATATTGAAGTCCACTTCCCATTTCTTACTCCAGTTCCATACCTAAATCAAGTCTTCCTGCAGTGATTCGCAATCCTTTTCAGTTTTTACTTTCCTTAATAGTTTGGCGTCATCTGCAAAGAAGCTCATGTAACATTTCACATCATCATCCATGTCATTCACATAAATAGCAAACATTATCGGAGCCAATACAGATCCTTGCGGTACTCCACTGATCACCACTTTCCAACCTGAATATTTTTCTCTGAGCACTACTCTCATCTTTCTACCAATCAGGAAGTCCTCCATCCATTTTAGTAGGTTTACTTGTATCCCTCCTATATGTTCCAGCTTTTTTTTATATAATTTTTTGTGTGGTACTTTGTTAAAAGCTTTTTGTAAGCCCAGGAAGGCACAGTCAGTCCATCCAATCCTTTCTTGCACTATGTCTATCAATCTTGAGTAAAAACATATCAAGTTTGTGATACATGATCTTTGTCTGAACCCAAATTGTCTTGGGTTTATTATATTGTTGCCTTCCAGGTGTTTTACCCATCTATTCTTGATGATTTTCTCACAATTTTTGGTTATAGTGCTTGTTAGCATTTTTCCAGTCTTTTGGTATTTTTCCTTCTTTAAGTGGGCAACTTATTATGTTATATATTTTGTCCGTTAGTTCTTCTTTGCATTCTTCTAGAATCCAATTTGCAATTCCATCCGGGCCATGTGATTTCCTGACGTCAAGGTTTGATAGATGTTCCATTATTTCTTTTTGTGTTATTGTTATCTAGCTCATGGGGGGAGATCGCCTATCATTTCCTTCGTCCCAATATTGTGCAGAATTCCAGTGAAGACAGATTTGAACTGATTATTCATGACTTCGGCCATTTCTAATTCTTCTATGTCTTCCATATTCCCTTGGCGTAGTTTCACCATTTCCTGTTTGTTTTTAAGTTTACCATTCACGTATCGATAGAATAGCTTGGGTTGCTCTTTGCATTTATCTATAATATCCTTTTCATGGTTCCTTTTTTCCTCTCTTCTCACTTTAACATACTCATTTCTATAGTTTATATAAACTTGCCATTTTCCAAGTTTTTTATCTTTTCTCCATCTTTTCCAAGCTCTGTCCCTTCTATCTTTTGCCTCACTGCATCTTTTGTTGAACCAGCATTTAATGTACACTCTCTCTAGCTTCTGTCTTGGTACGTGCCTATTCACCCCTTCATTGTAATTATCCATCAAGATATCCCATTTCTCTTCCACTTTTGTCTCTTCCATGTAAAAATTTTCCCAGCTTGCATTCTGGAGGAATTTCTTTAGTTTTGCGAAGTCCTTTTTGTTGTACATAAATCTTCCTTTTCTATGCTTTTCATTTCTTTTCATGTATATTTCTTCCAGTCTCATTGAGTATATGGTCACTCTTTCCATTTGGTGTGTGTGTGTATGTGTGTGTGCGTGTGTGTATTCACCTCGGATCTGCTGCAGTCTCTGTCGAGACAGTGTGTGTGTGTGTGTGTGTGTGTGTGTGTGTGTGTGTGTGTGTGTGTGTGTGTGTGTGTGTGTGTGTGTGTGTGTGTGTGTGTGTGTGTGTGTATTTACCTAGTTGTATTTTACGGGAAGGGGAGCTATGCTCGTGGTGTCCCGTCTTCATATCTCATTTTATCTAAACTATTTTTAAATTCATGTATTGTTTTTGCACACACTACTTTCTCATCTAACTTGTTCCAACTGTCTATTACTCTGTGAGGAAAGCTGTTCTTTTTCAGATCTCTTCTATAGCTGTCTTTCTTGATTTTCTTTCCGTGTCCTCTTGTATTTCTATCATCCCATTTTATTAGGTCCTCTCTATCAATAATTTCTATGCCTTTCATGATTCTGTAAATAGCTATCAAATCTGCTCTCTCTCTTTGCTCTAGTGTCTGTAGCTCAAGTTTTGCTAGTCTCTCTTCATATGATAGTTTTGAGAGTGTTGGTGCCAATTTTGTAATTGCTCTTTGTATTCTTTCAAGTTTTTTTTTATACATTTTTTTTGTACTTGGTGACCACACCGTTGCTGCATATTCCAATCTTGGCCTTATCAAAGTGATTAGTATTTTCTTCACCATTTCTTCATTCAGGTATGTAAATGCTACTTTGATTGTTCTTACTAAATTATAAGTTTCACCAAAAATCTTATTTATATGTTTCTCAGGTGACATATTATTCATAACAATGACTCCCAGGTCCTTCTCATTTTCAACTTTTTTCATTCTTTCCTCTCCCAATTATGATCCTGTTATTCTGTTTTTGCTTTTTCCAAATTCCATTATACTACATTTTTAGTATTAAACTCCATCTCCCACTTCCTACTCCATTCCCAGACTTTATTTAGATCACTCTGTAGTGATTCACAATCTTCTTCCGTGTTCACTTTTTTAATAGATTTGCATCATCTGCAAAGAAGCTCATATAACTTTCAATTTCTTCATCCATATAATTAATATATATAGCAAACATTATTTGGGCCAAAACTGTTCCTTGTGGAACACCACTTATTACTTCATCCCAATTTGAGTGTTTGTCTCTTATCACCACTCTCATTTTTCTTTCTTGCAAAAAGTCTTCCATCCATTTAAGCAGTTTGCCCTGTATTCCTCCTTCGGTTTCTAATTTCTTAAGCAACTTCTTATGTGGTACTTTGTCAAAAGCTTTTTTTGTGTCTAGAAATGCACAATCAGCCCATCCATCTCTTTCTTGTATTATATCTATTAGCCTTGAATAGAAACATATTAAATTGGTGACGCATGATAGTCCTTGTCTGAATCCAAATTGCCTTGGATTTAGCACTTTTTTTTTCTAAATATTTTACCCATCTACTTTTGACAATTCTTTCACAAAATTTTGCTATTGTACTTGTTAGAGAGACTGGTCTATAGTTGGTAGGGTCTTCTTTATTTCCCCCTTTATATTTAGGTACTATATTTGCTTTTTCCAATCTTCTAGAACTTTTCCTTCTTTCAAGGAACTGTTTATTATGCTATGTATTTTGTCTGCCAGTTCATTCCTGCATTCTTTCAAAATCCAGTTTGCTATTTCATCTGGTCCATGCGATTTTCTGACATCAAGATTACTCAAGTGTTTCATTATTTCATTCTTTGTTACTTCTATTTCTTTCATAGGGGGGGACTTTCTCTTTCCATTCGATCTCTTCAGGTTGTATGTTCTCCCTTATAAACACTGATTTAAAATGCTTGTTCATAATTTCCGCCATTTCTATTTCCTCTGTGTATTCAACTCCTCCTTGTCTTAATTTCTCCAAATCTTGTTTGTTTGTTTTTTTCAGTTTGTTGTTTACAAATCTGTAAAATAGTTTTGGTTGATCTTTACATTTTTCTATGACATCTTTTTCATATTTTCTCTTTTCCTCTCTGCACACTTGTACATATTCATTTCTGTAACAAGTATATATTTTTCATTTTTCAGGTCTTTTGTCTTTCTTCCATTTGGTCAAAGCTTTATCTCTTTTGTCTTTTAACTCCCTACAACTTTTGTTGTACCAGCACTTATCATATTCCTTTTCTTGTTTTTGTCTTGGGACATACTTTTCCACTCCTTTTTTATCATTTTTTGACAAAATATTCCATTTCTTTTCCCTTGTTGTTTCTTCTTTGTATATTCCTTCCCAGTTTTCTTTTTGAAAGAATTCTCTTATTTTATCAAAGTTTGTTTTTTCAACTCTCTGCCCAATCTTTGCTATGTTGCCGAACCTATTCTCCCAATGTTTGGTCATTTTTTTCAAGTTTTTCCTCTAGTTTTGCTAATCGGGGGAGGTTGGTATCCGCCCCCCCCCCCCATCATTAAATCCCTGGAAATTATTATCCTCACCTTCCATTGTGCTGTTCTTATCTATATTTATAATCTTTACATTTTTGTTAATCCCTTCACCAAAATCATCGGTCCTTCTCTTGTTTACAAGACGCCTGGCCTCCTGGACCAAGTCCTCCCCTTCCTCATTTCCTTCCATTTCCCTCAGTAATCCCTCCCCTTCTCCTTTTTCCTCACTTTTCCACTACACCACGAGCTTTCCCCTTCCCTGTAAATACAATAAGGTACTTCCTTTGCGTTGAGATCCACGAACATTTCGCTTTTTCTTCAGAACTCCAATCTTCGCCGTCCATCCGACGAAAGTGTGTGTGTGTGTGTGTGTGTGTGTGTGTGTGTGTGTGTGTGTGTGTGTGTGTGTGTGTGTGTGTGTGTGTGTGTGTGTGTGTGTGTGTGGTGTGTGTGTGTGTGTGTATTTACCTAGTTGTATTTTACGGGAAGGGGAGCTATGCTCGTGGTGTCCCGTCTTCATATCTCATTTTATCTAAACCATTGTGTGTGCGTGTGTGTGTGTGTGTGTGTGTGTGTGTGTGTGTGTGTGTGTGTGTGTGTGTGTGTGTGTGTGTGTGTGTGTGTGTGGTAAACGCAAGCACACACACAAAATTATTTTATATTATAAGATAAAAGAGAGAAATTTATATTTTTGTATTTTCGGCACTGAAGTGTTCACTCGTGCGAAGCTAGATACGATGGTGGAGTAGGGGGGTCGTCCAACTCGGTGGTGGCGTGGAGGCGAAGGAGGATGTCCGACTCGTGGGAGTAACACTGGATGTGGTGATCGTGGATGGTGGACAATGCCTCGGAGTGGGATTGTCTTGTATATCACCAGAATGTTGGTTGGATTTTTTTTCTTTCTTCGAGAGCGGGTGAGTTGGAAAGTAGCTATGTTCGACCAGAGTGTAGATCTCTAAGGTATTTTCTCAACACGTGGAATCCGCTAATCCGCAGCCGTTGTCGCTTCGGAGGAATATAGTTTATAGAGTGGAGTTTCGTATCACACTTGTGCCACCAGAATGTAGACTTGTAGTGTTGATCTACATTTACGCACTGGGTCGGTGAGATAAACTCGGAGAGGTTTTCTTCGCTTTAATATTTCAGTCTTCTCTGATTTACAAATAAAAACAACCTCCGAGGAAAAATCGGGGGTTGCCAGATTCTAATCTATATAAGTACAAGCTGTTGCCATACCATACATTATTTCCTTAATCTATGTATAATGTATGGACTACGCCTGGACTCTCAGTATCCATGCATGGAATATATCTACGTTAGTATTTACAAAGGATATAAACATACAACAAAAATGTGTGATAAGAAGTAAAATAGTGACGCATGTTGGTCTGGAAAGGTTGGCAACAATGAACGGAGACGCATCTATTGTTGTCGCAGGCGTTGGGCGTCTCCCAAAACACTGGCTCCTCTGATCACTGTTCAGGTCCGGAGATAAATGGTGCTTTCCTTGGGAGTCAGATCCCGAGCAAAATGGAGAATCCCTTGAGAGTTGACTGAATATGTAGGAGTTCACTGTCACAGCATATGCGTGCTTGCGCGCGTGTGCACACTGGACATCTAAAGGATTGAATCTTGTTTTCAATAATCTTGAAACATAAATAGATAAATACGAGGAAACATATCAACACACAACTTTTTACACCAAATTGTTTCCATCAATTAATGTAAACAAATGACTTCGTCAACATTCCTAGATTTCAACTAGATTTCAACTCTGTTTCTTACGTTCTTACGTATTTACGTAGTTGGAGTTTCTCGGCCGTATTCCGTCGCTTACACGGCGCTCATTACAGCCGCCCTCATACAAACTAACACTTGTATTCTTGGTTCATAGTCATATCATCCAGATCATAACACTCAGTAAACAAGTATGTCTTCAGTCTTTTCTTGAATATTTCAACATTTTCGGCCATCTTAAGGTTCAAAGGTAATTTGTTATAGAGTCTTGGAGCACAATTTTCAAAGGCTCTAAATCCAATTTCCAAATTATACCGTGGCTCATGTAATCTATGTGGCATCACACTGTGTCTTAACAACATATCTGAGTCTATATGAAAGTCCTCAAGGAGATCACGTATATATTTGGGTCTACCAGAATTTAATGCCTGATAGGCCATCACACATATTTTATACACAAGTCTGGCCTTAATTGGTAACCAATGCAGGTCAATTAAAGTTGGTGTTATTCTCTCACGTGAAGATAACCCTTTAATTAACCTTGCGGCTCTATTCATGACAAGTTGCAGCTTTCTCAGTAGATAGTTAGGGAGGCCATAGTACAAACAATTACAATAGTCGAGTTTACTAATTACATAATTATGAACGAGCATTTTGGTAATATTCTCGTCAAGATACTTTCTTACAAAGGCTATATTTCGTAAGTGATAGCCCGCTGCTCTCACCATCTTATTTATCTGACACTTAAAACTTAAGTTACAATCCACCATCACTCCTAGGTCCTTCACAACATCTTTTACTTCTAATACAGTATCATTAATTGTCAAGTGGGGAATGTTCAGCCTCATGATATCTTGCTGTTTTCCAACAGTTACACAATCAGTCTTATTTTCATTTAGTTTCAGTTGTTTGGACTTCATCCATCTATTTATATCTCCCATAATTACACTCAACTTTTCTTCAATATTATCAATATTTGTCACTGTCATGTAAAATTGAGTGTCGTCTGCAAACAACTTGAAACTCGCGCTATATTTCTCAAGTATATGAGATAGTTCAATTGTATATATGCAGAACAAAACAGGACCCAGCACACTTCCCTGGGGGACACCTCTTTCTAAGGTTTTTTCCTCTGAGTAAGATTTACCTATTTGATCACAGTATGTCCTATCACTCAGGTAACTCCAGTATTCCAATGCATCCCCATTTACACCAATCGATCTGCAGTCTCTCGATAGCAATTTATGCACAACAGTGTCAAACGCAGCACTCAAATCTAATAAAATCAGAATAACAAACTTTCCCTCATCCATTACCACAAGTAAATTATTGATCACTGAGCACATTGCCGTTTCAGTAGAGTAAAGTCTCCTATAGGCAGACTGGTTATCAGGTAACACATTCACTCGTTGCATATGCTCGAGCAGTTGATTCAAAATAACATTTTCCATCACTTTAGATAAAAATGTCAAATTAGAGACTGGTCTAAAAGAATTCAAACACTGTGCATCAAGATTTCCTTTAATTATTGGCCTCACGATCGCTCTCTTCTCAGACATTGGGAATATATTACATTCAATACTTTTATTCACTATGTCCACATAAATATCCAGAAATTGATCAAAGTTCTCACTATGAATAATGGCTCTTATTGGAACAGGATCATTGTCACAATTCGTAAGTTTCACTCTCTGTACTATTAAACTAACAGTAGTTCTGTTTACTGATGTAAACGACAGTAATTTCATTTCCGGTACATAAGCAGTAAGGATTACTTCATGGTTCATGTCCATATCAAAACCAGACACAATATTTCTAATCTTGTTGTCAAAAAAGTCTAAGAATTTATTCGCTAGCTCTGTCAGAAAACCCTTCTGGTAACTTGTTTTTCTTTTTATTTCCTGTCAAATTATCCAATATTCCATACAACTTGTTAGTATTAGTACCCGCGTCTAGCGTCTTTTTTCTGTAATACTCCTTCTTTTTCTTTATTATAAGGCGATTTTCATAATTCCTCGCTTTTTGATAATCTCTCCTGGCTTCCTCAGTTTTCTGTCTCCTCCAAAGCCTCTCTTTTTTTTCTTTTTCTTTTTCTTCACACGTCCCACTTCATCATTGAACCATGGCGCACTATCTACAATAACAATTTCTTTCTCTATTAACGGGCACATATCTTCATATTTTCCTTTAGCAATGTCATTAAATAATATCGAGAGACACATCACACACTCTTCATATTTTCTATGAATATGATTACATGACTCAAGTTTCTCCACATTTAGGGTGTTTACAACAGAAGTTATAAATAGATCCGGCGTAAAATTTCTCATTGATCTACACTTTATTAATTTTGATTGCTTTTTACTTTGTCTATGGGGTATGAAAAACGTCACTAGATAATGAACAGGCAACAAATGACAAATTTCGTCTACATGGAGGTCATTAACTAAGTCATTATTTTTATCTACAATTACCAAATCTAATATGTGGCCACCAATTGATGTTATGTCATTAACCATGTTCATTAAATTAAAAGGATCCATCACTTCAATAAAATCCATAGTACTTCGCGCACTTAAGTCATCTATCCACAGATTAAAGTCACCACAAATAAATGTATTTACACTAACCATATCAAGTGTTAAGTATGTACTAAATTGATCCGTGAATAAACTTTTACTCGCACTTGGGGGTCTATAAACAATAATAAAAGTACACTTTACTCCATCCATTTCACAACCAACTTGCACGTGTTCAAAACTTTCAAAGTTATTTGTGGAGTAAACCTTCAGTTTTTTAAATGCATTAGAGAGTAAAATCCCTACTCCACCCAGTCACCGGAGTCATTTCTTTAATTTTAGCGTTATCGTATTAATTTAGCCAAGTTTCAGTTAGTGCTAGAATGTCATAGCTTTCATCAGTAATTAGATTCCGAATATCAAAAGTTTTATTTCCTACTGACTGTATATTCAGTAATCCACATTTTATCTCTGAACGATATCCATCAATAGCCATGATCAGTAATGCTCCTTATCCTCTCTATCTCCATCGCCAGGACAGGACAGCAGGAGTCACCAACTGAGTGATTCACTTCGGGTTTTTTGTATCTTACACAGTTTATGCACTTTTTCTCAGCCACTGCACAATCCTTCCTTGAATGACCTCCTGCACATTTTTGACAGTTTTGGGCCTCACCATTCTTCTTAGCATTGCAAGATGAAGACATGTGTCCATATCTCTGACAGTGATAACATACCAGGGGATAATACCTGTCACGCACAGAATATACACCCCATTCTAGCTTAACCTTGTCATGATGTTTATAAATCATCTCTCTAACCTGTGGTTCACACTTCAGAACATAGTGCAGTGTTTCGCCAGCAGCCTTCTTTGTAAAAACTAACTTCATCTTATTCACAATGCCGTCAATAGTCTGTAAGTAATCATTTCTGTGTATCAAATTCCTTATTATGTTATTCTCATTTTCCTCCTTGTGAACATTGCCAATCATGATCTTTGGGTGCAACTTCCTTACGTTTGTTGTGGTTATCTCTTTCACATTCCCCAACCTCTGGGCAGCCTCGTTCCTTAATTGTTCATCCCTAAAGTTCAGAATTATTTTGCCACCACTCATGAATTTTGCATCATGCACTTGAACACCAGTCAGAGCTTGTGAAACAATGTCTTTTTTCTCTGTTGCTTTTTCATTTTGACCAGTAGCTTTTATAACCAATAAGTTTTTCTTCTTTTTCTTCTTTACAACCTTTACCCAGGTATCGCCGCTTACCGCTACATCATCCGATTTGCCAGTATTTCCTACCTACCACTGCACTAACCTCGCTTATCTTATCCTTCACAACTGCTATTTCAGAGTCAATATAATCCCTCATTCCCTTGAATTCTTCATACATTGCTTCCTTAATAGACTTCAGATCTTGCCTCATTAATTTTAACGATCTATAGTCCTGTATACAGGGGTCACAAGTCCAGTTCACTTTTCCAATAAGTTCATCCTTCAACCCATGCATATTAACACATTTTCTATGAGCCCATGCATTACAAGTTAAACAACCAATCCATTTCGCTTTCGGAACCGTATCATTACATACGTTCCCAGTGGCGGATCTAGGATAAAAATTTGGGGGGGGGCTAACCTGAATTCCTTCCTCTGAGTAGTCTGATGTATCAGAAGTCTGAGGTATACTTAACTTAATAATGTTTTTCAGATTTTTCTGTAATTTAGACATATATAATAGAATGTAGATTCGTTTTATATTGTTACACGCTTGTGCTAGTCAGTGATAAGGCACTGGCACGCGTATACTCTCGCATAGAGAGAAATTATTGCAGGATCCGTGTATAGTGTTAGTGCACATGGACTCATGGAAGTAATAGAAAATAAAAGTAGCTTTTAAAAAATGAGAAATACAAACAAAAACGTGTATGAACTTCTGAACCTGTTAATAAAAGTATCTAAATTATATTGATAACACACAGCATTGTTCATGGGATCTCACATGATGGGCCCACATCAAATGTCTCAAATTTTCGTCCGATTTCAATCCTTCCGGTATTGTCTAAAGTACTTGAAACCGTTATTCTTGAGCAATTGGTAGATTACCTTGAGTACCATGGGATCATTTTCAATAATCAATTTGGATTCCGTGAAAACCACTCAACATATATGCCTGTTGCTTTCTTACGTGAATGTATTGCAACTCGACTATCTAATAAAAAATATGTGCCGCAGTTTTTCTAGACATTAAAAAGGCTTTTGACACAGTTGATCATAGTATTCTATTGATGAAAATGGCTGAGTACGGAATAAGAGACTTTGAACTTCAGATGTTTCAGTCATATTTATCTAATCGTAATCAAGTTGTCTTATTTAACGGTGTTAAATCGAGATTAATGGGTGTAAGTATGGGGGTACCTCAGGGTAGTATTCTAGATCCTATTTTGTTTTTTATTTACATTAACGATTTCTATAAAGCCTGTGGTATTCCTGAATACTTACTGTTTGCAGATGATACTTCTTGATTGATTGCTTCAACTTGATTGCTTCAACAACACAAAACAATCATATAGGTGACAATACAGGTATGTTAAACGGCCAACGAACGTGGTATATGTCCTTTATATCCCTTTTCAGCGCAACTGAGACACAACCCTGGCAACCCTACAACACGCGCAGCACAAAACGGATAAATGGAATTAAACAAATGCCAAACACAGCACAATTCCGCCCAAATACCGCACACATGCTGTCAGTATATTTAACCCCCGGACCTGGCAAAACATCAGAAAGTACTAAAATCGATTAAATGCCATCCTTACAATGATTCATGGAAGAACAAATTTGGGTGGGGCTTCAGCCCCCTCAGCCCCCCCCCCCCCCTGGATCCGCGCCTGTACCTAAAAATCTGTTTCACTGTCATCAACTGCCGCGGCCATCGTTACGGCACCGTGTCACGAGACCCCCCGCGACACACATCCGTCTCCAATGTCCACTCGAAGTCTTTGGACACCCAGTTATTACTTGAATATAACAACTGGGTATCCCCGATAATTGTCCATTAATATATACGAACACTGATCTTTTCTAGACACGAATATCTATTGCACAGTAAATGGCCAAAACTCGAGTAAAATAGTTGAGACCGCGTTGCACTTATCGGATCGACGGAGCTCGCCTCGACACGTCCGATCGCCACCATTATCAAGTTTGCAAACAAATTACAACCAGAATATAAAACGGTACTGCAAGAACAGAATTAATGTAATTTCGTTTTCATCAATAAATACGGAAGGCCCAAGTCCGGACGATCTCTGCTAAGTGCTTTCATAGTTTTATAACCCCCTCTCCACAACGGCAGACATCAGAGGTGTGGCAGATCAGTGCTGCATATATATACCAGCACCTAATCAGTATGACCGAGCTGATTAGACTGATTTCAGACTTCATTCACAACCACAGCCATTCCAATATACCTAAAAACAGTTCACGTGCACTTTTCACCATGCATACAACCTTGCCAAGCAGGATTAAGCCACCGTGGTGCAGAGGTACAGAGACTGCATCGTCCCTCAGTGGATATCCATCCGTCAATAATGGATGAAATAACTTCAAAGTTTGAAGTTCAAAGATTCAAACTTTTCACGACGAAAACGAGCACATTTCAGCCCTTATTCTTGTCACTCTTCCATTAATTATTTGTTATAGATTATTATTATTCATCTGTTTCTTTATTATTTATCATTATCTATTTATATATTGTATCTGTTTACTTTTCCGAATCCGACCTAGTTATGAAGCAAAAGTTATCCTGTCGGTATGCTCTTCCTTTGTAATCATTCCTTTATCCTGCTACCAAACAGTAATGATATTATTGACTGTGAGATATACAAGCCAGTCTTCAAGCCCAGTTGAATGGAACTTGTAATACCTATAAATCCATGTACAGTATTGGCAATAGTCTTCCCTTCTTACTGCTCCCTATGTCAGAAATCTTGGCTCCAAACACCAAGGTCTCTCAATTCAATACTCGCCAACCACTACTTGTGCGGATGTTTAGGTCCAGGACATAAACCCAGTTTGGGAATTGGCCAGGACATAAAACACCACATATTCCCCAAGATGTAAAGATATATTTACATATAGATGAAACAAGGTGATAAGAATATTATTATATAGTTACCCCTTATATTTTTAGTTCTCTTTAACAAACTTTTTGAATTAGAAAACGTAAAGAATTGCTATGGAATATATTTTCACCAATTGTTCAATTCTTTTTTTACTAGACTTCTTGAACGTATTATTAATAAAAACCAGTTACTTTTTGTGAGATAATAATAAGAAGACAATAAATTTTAAAACTAAGTCAGTTGTTTAACTAGTTGAATATTCATATCATATTGAACTAAAAAGGTGGAATAGCAACGGCTAAAATGCATTAAGATATTATTTCCCAATTCCTGTTTGGTATTTCAAGAAGCTTAAGTTGAAATGTTACCCTGTATATTCACTGATCAACTGTTGCCATGGTTTCAGACGCTGTAATGTATAAATACATTATACTCATAAGTTCTGAGTCTATTTGAAAAAAATACAAATAGTTATATGTATATTTAGATAACAAAGTGCTTTATATAAAAGTACTTGAATTTACAATTTTCTAAAAGTAGGTTCACATATCTTTGTATGAAAACATGTTCTCACCGATAAGCATACCGTTATAACTTATGACAGCTGACAAAAGGGCAACAACAGCAGGTGGTCAGGAGTAGTGGGCGGTGGTTCCATAAATGTATTTTTGGAATAGCAACGTGCTGTCTTATAAGATCTAGTTGTACCTACAGGTATAGAATGTCTTCTGTCAATTATTTTTCTTTTATGCTACCTTTATATTGATAATTGAGGTGTGGGAGATTGAATATTTAAATGTTTACCCGCTTTACAGAGTTCAAGAAACTTTCCCCATTCAGACTCAAACCACAAGGAGCTATGGAGATCGTGACATGTACTGCACCTGTAAATATTGCAGTCATCAAATATTGTGAGTATTCAACCCTAGCCACACGACTTAATGATATTGTAACAATTATCACTGTGACTGTCACTATGTACTTATTCATAGAATAGATAATAGATTTCATTTCTTTGCCCTGTTGCAATTTTGATGCTCTGCGGTCTCACTAATTGCCGAACAAAACCGATAAAAGCCGAACATACCAACAAAACCCAAACAAGGACGGTTTTTGCTCAAATGCACACTTCTATATATATATGGTTGCATTATTTGAACTATTTTCTTTAAAATGTGTGATTTCCATGTAATATGATCAAAGAGAAGTTACGTTTTTATCCTCTGCAAAATTACCGAACACAGCTATGATTCGACCCAGCCCGCCGTCTATGATCACTGGTGGTATGGATCAAACTACACTCTTTTAAGTTTCTTACTGTTGTGTTATTAGTGTAATAGACTGCATATAGTTGAATTATTTCAACTATTTTCTTTAAAATGTGTGATTTTCATGTAATTTGACCAAAGAGAAGTTATGTTTTAGCCTCTGCAGTATGACGAAACACATTTTAAAGAAAATAGTTGAAATAATTCAACTATATGCAGTCTATTACACTAATATCACAATAGTAAGAAACTTAAAAGAGTGTAGTTTGATCCATACAACCAGTGATCATAGACGGCGGGCTGGGTCGAATTGTAGCTGTGTTCGGTAATTTTGCAGAGGATAAAAACGTAACTTCTCTTTGATCATATTACATGGAAATCACACATTTTAAAGAAAATAGTTCAAATAATGCAACCATATACAGACGCTCCTCAACTTACGTTTTAGTTACGTTCCGAACGGCTGAACGTAAGTTGAAAATGAACGTAAGTTGTTACAAAGGATTACAAAGGATTACAAAGGCGGAGCATGCCGACAGGAGACCTTTTGATCCATATCTAGGTCGGATGCAAAAAAAAATAAAAAAAAAAATAAAAAAAAATACATATACATATATATATATATATATATACATACATACATATATATCATATTAATAATAAATTAAAACTATAATAATGTAAAAATAACAAATAAAATACATAAATAAATGCATAGGTATAGTTGAATAACAAACAAACAGGTAAATAGTAAATGATTATAAATTGACATATAACTAATAATAAATGAAAATCAGACAGACAAATTATAACAAAACAAAAAACAAATAATATAACATAAATTATAATCATTACAGCATCTTACTTAGGTATTTATCTAAATGATTCTTAAAGCTTTGAACTGAACTACATTGCACTACCTGTGCAGGAAGTTTATTCCATTCATTAACTACACGGTTGGCAAAGTTGTTTCTACCTACTTCCAAATTGAATCTATTTCCGGACAGTTTGAGACCATTGTTTCTTGTCTGATTCTCATTCAATGTGAAAATTTGGTCACTTTTGATGTTGTCAATTCCCTTTAAAATCTTAAAGACCTGTATCAAGTCACCTCTGAGTCTACGCTTTTTTAGGGAAAACAGATTCATGTGCTTAAGTCGATTTTCGTATGATTTATTTTTGATATTTGGAATCAGTTTTGTGGCTCGCCGTTGTACTTTTTCCAGTCTGTCAATGTCTTTAATGAGATTCGTAAATTCTATTACCGTATCTTATAAAACACCCCTGAATCATTAATTATACACATAACATTGTAAAATAATAACATTAATTTCAAATAAATTAAATTCAAGCAACATAAATTGAGATGGTGGAGGAGGAGGAGGAGGCAAGGCATGTTCAGTTTGTCGTTTGTGCAATGTAAACAATGGACGCAGCGTCATGCGCAAGTATCGTTTGAACTACGGAGAGCGCGCTAAACTAAAAAATTCACTCAATTTTTTTTTTTTTTACAATTTTATTTTTTACAGTCAGTTCAAACATAAAATGAATGAACATAAGTAGAGGAGCATCTATATATATAGAAGTGTGCATTTGAGCAAAAACCGTCCTTGTTTGGGTTTTGTTGGTATGTTCGGCTTTTATCGGTTTTGTTCGGTTTGTTCGGCAATTAGTGAGACCCATGCTCTGTACACTTATATTCAATATAAGTGTACAGAGTGTACATTGGCCTAGATAATTAATCCTTTCAAAAGAATGATGTTCTTTATTGATCTTGACCTTGTCATCAATATGATATTGATGACAAGATCCTTAAAGAACATCATTCTTTTGAAAGGATTAATTATCTAGGCTAGTTTAGTAATGTACGAAGTCCATTGAGATAATTGTGAATTTATAGTACACTGACATTCTCTGTGTAGCTTTTTGATAGCTCATAGATAGATAGATAGACTATATTTGGCAATGAATCAATGTACATGAAGTGCAAATAATGACAAGAACACATAGTTCGGAATAATAATTGCAAATTGCCGAGGATAACACAAAAAGCATGTACACTTATTTCCATTGTGGTCCTATTTTTCCATCAAATTTCTTGAATTTCTTCATATTGATATAGGGTTTCAGATGATATAATCATGTTCACCAATTTTATATATTGCTCTTATCATCCTTATGCAATTATTGGTTTTCCAGAGAAATATTCTTAGCAAGAAATTGCCAGACATTACCGATAATAGTGGTACTAGCTAGGTCAACACAAAAATGGAATTCCTGATATTTGAGCTGAAGTAGTTCTCATGGGATGCAGAATGTCGCTATGAGTACAATGCAATTTGAATTATCCATCTAGCTGTCCTAGTTCCCAAGATATTGCATTTTGAAGGGTACAAAATCAGGCCTATTTTGTCCCAGAAAATCAGGCCAAAACGTGTGTAGGCTAGAGCATGCTTCAACAGACACATCTGCATTGGCGGTTGACATGTCGCAATACATTTGACATTGTTGTTATCTGATAATCCAACCCGATAGGAAAAAAAAAAAATTGTACTTACGATTTCTCAGCTCTCCTTTAATACCCTGCCCAGGTTTTGGTATTAGAATAATCTGTGAGACTATTAGTTTTCGTTTATTTGGGTCTGTTGCTCATTTAATGGAGTTTTTTAGTTTGTTTTTCATGTTAAAACATAAAAAAAAAAATCGATTTACTGCTGATTGCAGGCCGCCATGTTTATCTTATGTTTTTATGTACCGACATGTAGCTGATGATGTGATTGGTTGAAATTTACTACGATCGTAGTAAATACACTCACGTGACATTTTTATGAATTAAATTTCCCACGATATGTAAATTTGGCTGTTTGAATGGCGTGCACATAAAATCATGCACTATTGGCAGACGACATAGACGGTGGCGCCTCTAGCGGAGTTTGACCTAGCTAGTGGTACTGAATTTTAAAAGTTGATAAATTTGATATATAAGTCTATAGAGTGAGCACCAGTATTGTCATGTTCAAAATGTTAAGAAAGTGGAAAATGTTTATGAGTTATGTATGCAATAACTTCACCTAATCTAACCTTGCTTAACCTAATCCATTAAGTACCTTACAACAACATTCCATGATTTAACAAGTTATAAGAGCGCCACCACTGCAGGTACAAATTATCTTGAAAATTATATGTTAATATTTTGAAACAGACTGTCAACATTTGAAATGACTGTAAAAATGGCAGTCACTGGAACTTGGTAGCGAAAAAAATTACAGCATATAGGGAAAATAGTGTATGTTTGAGAGTGCTTTGACCTTGAAATGATATAATATCAATGGACAACAAACATACAAGAGTTAGGTAAGAGAATAGCAACAGAACCAGACAGTGAGGATGGGGAATGCAAGAAAATTAAGTGATATAACTACATTTATACACAGAAACTCATAAAAGAAGAAAAATAAATAAATAAAAAATAATATTAAGAATGTGCCAGGATAAAGAGTATAGATTATAGTCAGAATATATTGATGCACCTTACTTTACATTATTACATTACATGGTGCAGAGAAGTAGAAACAGGGATGACCTTTCATCATTGACTTAGCCACCCCCTTCTAAGGGGAAAAGGTCATGTGGTATATGTACAAGGGGTGATTGAGAAGTTCGTGGCTTAAGGTACAAAAATTTAATTCATGATAAATTTATACATTTATTTTTCAACATAACCCCCTTGCAAGTTTACACTTATTCCAACAGTCATAGAGTTTACAGATCCCCTCTTTGTAGAACCTTGAGTCTTGGTCGTCCAAATACACCTCTGTGACATCAACAACGTCATTATCTGTGGCAATTTTTTTTTTTTTTTTTTTTTTTTTTTTCATTTTGAGAAATAATAGTCTAAGGGAACCAAATCAGGTGAATAGAGCAGATGTTCAACTAGCTGGAAGCCGTAATCATGTATAGCAGCAAGAGCCACAGCAAATGTGTGTGCTGGCACAATGTCCTGATGGAAAAGCACCCCTAATGACAGCTTTCCACACCATTTTTTTCTTAATTTTTCTCTTTCAGCTGCTTTATTAAGTTGGCATAGTATGGTCCAGTAATGGATTGATCCTTTGTCAGATGATCCACCAGTAGCTCCCCCTCAGAATCACAAAAAATGGAAGCCATCACCTTCCCTGCAGAGATCACCGACTTGGCCTTTTTTGGAGCTTGAGATCCATGATGCTTCCATTGTTTTTATTGCTCTTTCGACTTAGGTTGGAAGTGGTGAACCCAAGTTTCATCCATGGTCACAGATTGCCAGATAAATCTTTGTGGATCAGCATAAAAAATGGCAAAATTATTCTTTGACATGTTGCATCGCAGCAGCTTCTGATCAGGTCCAAGAAGTTTTGGGACCCATCAAGCTGAGATCTTCGTCATTTCAAGATGGTTGTGGATAATTGCATGAACACATTCCTGGGAGATGCCCAACTCTGTCACAATAAAACATTCAGTCAAACGCCGATCTGTGAGCAACATGCCATGGATTTTGTCAATGATTTCTTGAGTGGCAACAGTGGCAGGCCTTCCTTTTTTAACCATGCTGTATGAAAGCATTATCTTGTAGAGTACCCACCATGTCCTCGTGAATTTCCTTCGGAGTTAAGCCCTTGATGTGGAGGTAATGAATGACTGCCTGATGACCAATTTTGTCTATATTCTCTACAATACCTTACTGTCCCAAATCAATTATCTGTAAAATATATATATATATATATATATATATATATATATATTAAAGGCTCGAAAATTATTATACTGGCTTAAGAAAGATTAGATTTTGGGTGAAAGAAGCTACAAGTCTGTATTTCATGTCTTTCTACCATAGGCTACAAATTTTTCAATCACCCCTGGAATATACATCACAGTAGGTACTGCAGGACTGTTTAAGACTAGAGGATTTCTCTTTGTAGTACTACAGAACTCAATTTTAGTCATATGGTATTTTTTTGGAAGTGCACACCTATGCTTTTATTGAAATGGTTTGGACACATGGAAAGAATGAGTGAAGAAAGACTAGTAAAAGAGGTGTGGAAGGCAGATGTGGATGGAGTGAACATGCGGGGGCAGCCTAGGTTGAGATGGATGGATGGGGTAAAAGAGGCATTGGGAAAGAGGAGAGTGTCTGTTGAGGAAGGATGAGAAAGGACAGAAGATAGGGGTGAATGGAAAGTGGTTGTATATGAATGATGCTGTGATGCATGAGGGGGAGTGGGTGGGGGATGAGGGGTGAGGAAGTATGTGTAAGAAATAAATTGATGCAGTCTGAAGGGATTTCTCCCCATCTTCTCCTTTTCTGCATGAGGGGACAGAGAGGGGGGTCACCAATTTAATGAAGTGGCCTTGCTGTGGATGTGCTGTGTTTTGCAACACTGCTTCTGACCCAGGGCATTGGGCAAGATGCAGAAGATGCCAAGATAAGAAGGAGGGAAGGGGGTGGATGAGAGTGGAGTATGTTGGAGATGGAATGTGTGGGAGTGGTTTTTATGCCTTTGTTTTTTGGCTACCTCCCTTGTAAGAGGGAAAAAGCCTTTGGTATATGTATGTATGCACAACTGTGCGATATATCATTAGAAAATTAAATATTAGTTTTGCAAATTATAATACATCAATGTAATACATATTTTTCTTGGTGGAAATCAATAACAGAAAATGTTGCTAAAAGCTATGCACAAAACAAAATTGCATCGACTCCTTTAGACACCATCTTTGTTTTGATAGATTCAGAGGTCAAAGATGACAGCAAACACATTGATGACCTCTAGAAATACAGGTACTGCATTACTTAAGGCAGGTTACTTTAGATAGGTAGGTTAGGTTAGCGTAAAGATTTATCATACTTTAATTTCTTTGACCTCTGCATCCACCAAAACAAAGATGGTGTCTCAGGCAGTCAAAGCACCTATTTTTGTTTATGTACAATGTTTAGCAACTTTTTCCATTATTGATATGATATAATTTACAAAATTATTGTTTAATTTTCTATTGCTCTATCGCATAGGTGTGCACTTCTAAAAAGTTACTATAATATTAGGACCTCTACACACAGATGAGGCTGTGGCCAACTACCTGAAAGCTGCAGATCCTCTGCAAGAAATACTGAGGGCAATAGATTGATTGTAACTATTTCAAATCACTGGAATTAATCTAATATATTTTGTGCTTTATTGTACTCCATACAAACTCAGTTTCTGAAAAGTTTTGTTTAACTTATCAGGGGGCAAGAGGGATGAGAAATTGATACTGCCCCTAAATGATTCAATAAGCTTCACACTAAGCCAGGACCACATGTGTGCACGTACAACAGTTGCCCTCTCAGAGAATTATGAGGGAGATCGCTTCTGGCTCAATGGAAAGTAAGTATCTGAAATTTGTGGTGTTATTCCAGCACGAAGTCTTGATTAGAGATGTACATTAATGCAAACAAAAGGTCTTCCATTATGTAACAGAGTTGCAGTTTTTATTTTGGGATGCTAATGAAATTGAGTTTTGTTTTATGTATTACAATACTTTTGAAAATAATGCTGAAGATTCTCTTGGTGACAGCTTATAATTATGAATTTCTTAAATATACATAAATATTTGATATTTTACTTTTGGTTGATTCATGGTTATGTGAAGATCTGTTTGTTAACTGATTATCATTTTGTGTATATCAAGGATATATTGGATTTCCAAAATAATGTTTTATGAATTTTCATTGTTATGTTTCCCACAGGGAAGAGTCCATGGATAATCCAAGAATTCAGAATTGCTTACGAGCAAGTAAGTTTTAAGTTTATTTTTATATGGACTTGATGAATTAGTGCTGCACAGTTTGATCATGTGATTGAATTTTTTCCTGGAGGATTCATGGGGGAGTCCAAGGAGAGAGAGAGAGAGAGAGAGAGAGAGAGAGAGAGATATATATGTATATATATATACATATATATGTATGTATATATATATATATATATATATATATATAGGGTTTGGCCCTTAGTTCAATCAAATTTATATTGGACAGGATAATATGTCACCATATGTTATAGTAATATTGCAAGTTTTCATAATAAACACCTCATCAAACAACTACATTGTTCTTGTCTTTCAGTTCGTGAACGAGTAGACCTGAGCAAGGGGAATAATAAAGACATTCTACGATGGGGACTTCGCATTTGTTCTTCCAACAATTTCCCCACCGCTGCCGGCCTGGCCTCTTCTGCAGCTGGCTACGCTTGTCTGGGTACCAGCTTCGTGCCATACCTTGATTGATAGCTGCAACTTTTTCCATAATTAGATCTGCTTACATATGTAAGTAGAACTAATTATGGAAAAAGTTGCAGCTATCAATTAAGGCATGATATGAAGCAAGATCTACTTACTTCTTACAGTTATTTTCTGTACTTAAGTGTCCATCCATCTGTAGCACAACTTAAAGGGGAAAGTGTGATCATTTATTCATTCTTGAACTCGCCCATTTCCATTATTGTCTTTTTTTTTCATGTTTATTTAGTACTTTGACCCTGCATTTCCTATCCTTCTAACAGTGGTGGGTCATTTCAGGAAGTACTTCAAAGGATTGGCATTGCTCATGATGTTATGGACTCTTAATCAGAGTATATGGTATTGTCATTTATGCAGAAGGACTAAGATTCAAATCTTCAAGTCACTTGTGATCCTTGTTTTGCTTTACAGCTGTAAGACATGGACATTGAATGCTGAGCTTATTTGAAGAGACGTCTTGATGTCTTTGGTAACAATTGCCTTTGGAGAATCATGGGATATCACTGGAAAGGCTTTGTATCATACCAGACACTGTACTGTGAGATTCAGTTTAGGTCAGTTACCAGCATAAGGCACAGATGTCAACTCTGGCTATATGGGCATGTGGCACGTTTCCTTGATGTTGATCCTACTCACAGAGTTGTTTCGACAAGAGACAATCCTCAATGGAGGAGACAAAGGGGGTGCCCACAGAATACATAGCTGGGGCAATTTGAATGAATGAACCTGTCAAGAGTTGTTTGGAGTGGGAAGGATGTCTGCATGGGAGCTGTTTTGCAGAAACTGTGGGGACTGGTCCCAACATGTGAGTGAAGCAATGCACTCCCTGACATATGCCCCCAATTGATGTACTCATCCATAGTATTTAGCCAGGTCTGATATCATATTACTTCTGACCTGGGCAGTGAGCAAAATACAGGGATGACCCTTCATCTGCAAGGAGCTGAGATGAGAAGGAAATAATGGGTGGTGGGTGGGAGTGTGTGCATGCCTTGTCTAGCTACCTACCCTATATGGGGGAAGAAGCCCTTGATATATAGATAGATCTTTCATATAGCTTTAGCTTTAGGGGGAAGAAGCTTTTGGCATATAGATAGAGAAATAGATATTTATATTCATCTTTTTTTTTTTTCTTTTTTTTTTTTTTTTTTTTTTTTAAGCCATATTGAGCAGTTGTTTATTTATTTTATTTTTTATTTGTTTTGTTTTGTTTTATTTATTTATTCTTATTTTTATTTTTTCCAGTTTATGGATTATCGAAGGCTTACGGGATAGAAGGGGATTTGTCCCAGATTGCACGACAAGGATCGGGCAGTGCTTGTAGAAGCATGGATGGTGGTTTAGTTCACTGGTATAAGGGAGAACAACCTGATGGATCAGATTCTTTTGCTCAAAGCATTGCAGCTGTCAACCACTGGCCTGATCTGCATGTCCTCATATGTGTTGTAAGTACATAGGAAATTCTGTACAGGAGTCCCTCAAATAACGCGGATTCGAATAACACGGATTCAATCATACGCGGATTTTATTTCAAAACCATCTCAAATGTAGAGAACCGTTTTAAAATTCGCGCCGAGTCAGGCACGCATACGCACACATGCGGCATTATCGCAAACATTTGTGGTGACTGCTTTCTATTTTACCATATACAGTCGATCCTCATATAACGCAGTCATTATGTACACTGGGAACTGCTCAAACAAGGGTGTGGGGTGAGGGGGTAGCCATGGGTGGCTGCCTGCAGTTACGTGTCAACCTCTGGGTACTGATGCAGGAGGGAGGGAGAGGGTGAGTAGGGGGGTAGCCAGCAAGCTTTAGCTTGTCGCTTCCACCACCTGCACCGTGCTATCATGAAATTTTACTGCTCTAACCTGTTGAAGTGTAATGTTTCTTTTGTTTGGAACACAACTAATAAGTCTGATAATGACTGCGCTTGTCGTGTCTTAATTTCTCTTATGAGGTTCTTGTTGTTACTGGCGGTGGTGGTTTGGGAGATCAAAAACAGACATATACACGCTTACACACGTGCAGACACGCACACGTAGACATGCGTTAGACAACCAGTGTATGTTGTGAATCCGCGTGCGTGTACACACAAATACAAACACAGACACACGCACATACATGCTTACTTGTACGTGTGAACACAGACACATACATGCATGCACGCACACACACACACACTTGGTGGCGGATTGGTAAAGCACTGGCCTCACAAGCCAGAGAACCGGGGTTCGATTCCCCGGCCGGGCGGAGATAAGTTGGGTTTGTCTCCTTTCACGTGTAACCCCTGTTCACCTAGCAGTGAGTAGGTACGGGACGTTAGTCAAGGAGTTGTGACCTTGCTGTCCCGGTGTGTGGTGTGTGAGTGGTCTCAGACCTACCCAGAGATCGGCAAATAATGAGCTCTGAGCTCACTGCCGTAGGGTGGTGTCTGGCTGTCTCGACAGAGACTGCAGCAGATCCGAGGTGAATACACACGCCACACACTCATACATACGCCACATACGCACACATATACATACGCCACATACACACACACATATGTGTATACGCCACATACACACACATATGTATATACGCCACATACACACACATGTATATACGCACAAACACATACATACGCCACAAACGCCACATACACCACATACACGCGCACGCACACACACACACACGTACACATACACATACATACGGTTCTCGGTATTTAATATGGAAAGTCAGCATACGCGGATTTGGTCATACGCGGTAATTTCAGGAACCTAACCCCCACGTTATTTGAGGGACCCCTGTACATATGATAATTGTACAGTTATGAGAAGTTGCCTGGAGATGCAGGAGTCTGTGGTAGGATTTAGTTACTTAATTGTTACCAGCATACACACAATACATATACCAAGGCTTTTTCCCCCTTACAAAGGAGGTAACCAAAAAGAAAAAGGCATAAAATCATTCCCACCCATTCCATCCCTAAATACGCTCCACTCCACTCCACACTCCCTCCCATCTTAGCACCTCCTGGATGATGGGTCATCCCTGCACCTTGTCCACTGCCCTGGGTCAGAGGCAGTGTCGCAAGTCACAGCACATCCACAGCAAGGCAGCCTCATTAAATTGGCAACCCCCCCTCTCCGTCTCCCCGTGCATAAAAGGAGAAGATGGGGAGAAATTCCTTCGGGCTGCGTCAAATTTTGCTCACACATACTACCTCACCCCCCATCCCCCCACCCATACCACCTCATGCATCACAACATCATCCATATACAACCATTCTCCATTCACCCATCTTCTGTCCTTTCCTGTCCTTCCTCAACAGACATTCCCCTCTTCCCCAAAGCCCCCTTCACCCCATCCATCCATCTCATCCTAGGATGTCCCCTCATGTTCACTCCCTCCACATCTGCCTTCCATACCTTTTTTACCAGTCTTTCTTCACTCATTCTTTCCATGTGTCCAAACCATCCTAATACTCTTTCATCAACCCTATCTCCCAACTCCCTTACCACCCCTGTTCTCCTCCTCACCTCCTCATTTCTCACTCTATCTAACCTAGTAACCCCCATCATATTTCTCAGACACCTCATCTCAAACACATTCAAACTCCTTCTCTCTTCCTCTCTTATGTTCCATGTTTCTGCTCCATACAGTGCTGTTGGCACAATTACTCCTTCATACAGTCTCCTCTTAGCATCCATTCCCAAATGTCTATTCCTCATTACACTTTTTAATCCACCAAAGCATTTACTTGCTTCTCTCAATCTACATTCTACCTCCACCTCCACTCCACCTTTTCCTGCCACATTTGCACCCAAGTATCTAAAACTATCCACTTACTCCAGTCGCTCTCCCTTAATGCTCACTTCCAGTCTGCTGCCACTTTCACCCCTTGTACATCTCATCACCTTACTTTTACCCACATTTATCTTCAGCTTTCTTCTTTCACACACTCTCCCAAACTCTGTCACCAACTTCCTCAATCCCTCCTCCGATCCTGCCACAAGCGCAGTGTCGTCCGCAAACAACAGCTGGCTCACCTCCCACTTTTCTCCATTTTCTTTAACCATCTCCAATCCCTGACCCACCACCTTTGCATTTACCTCTCTCACCACCCCATCCATGTACAAGTTGAACAGCCAGGGCGACGTAACGCATCCCTGACAAAGTCCCACCTTTACCTTGAACCACTCACTCTCTCCATTTCTTATCTTGACACATGCTCTACTACTCTCGTAAAAACTCTTGACAGCTCCTAGAAGCTTTCCTCCTATCCCATATATCCACAAAACCTCCCATAGTGCCTTCCTGTCTACCCTGTCGTAAGCCTTTTCCAGATCCATAAAAGCCCAAAAAACATCCTTCCCCTTTCCTATATCTTTCTCACATATCTGTCTTACCACAAAAATCTGATCTACACAACCTCTACCCGTCCTAAATTCTCACTGTTCCTCACCAATTACTCCCTCTGTTCCTCTCCTAATCCTCTCAACCAAGATCCTCCTATAAGCCTTCCCAACTACACTTAAGGGGACCCCCCGCCCAAAATCTTTTTTTCTAAAGGATCTTGCTGATTTTTTCTGTGTGATATCTAGGTCTGAGGAAACCTTCACAGCTTGAGTTTTATTCAGATCTGACTAGTAGTTTTTTATTTTTTAATACATACATACATATACCAAGGCTTTTTTTCCCCCTTACCAGGGGGTAGCCAAAAAGGACAAGGCACAAAAACATTCCCACCCATTTCATATCCGAAAACACTCCACACCCCTCCACCCTCCCTCCCATCTTAGCACCTCCTAGATGACGGGCCATCCCTGCACCCTGTCCACTGCCCTGGGTCAGAAGCAGTTTCGCAAGACACAGCACATCCACAGCAAGGCCGCTTCATTAAATCGGCGACCCCCCCTCTCCGTCCCCCCATATAAAGGAGAGGACGGGGAGAAATCCCTTCGGGCTGCGTCAAAAATTTTTGCCCACACACACTACCTCACCCCCATTCCCCCGTCCAATCCACCTCATGCATCAACCTTTTCCATATACAACCATTCTCCATTCACCCCTGTCTTCTGTCCTCTCCCGTCCTTCCTCAACCGACATTCCCCTCTTCCCCAAAGCCCCCTTCACCCCATCCATCCATCTCATCCTAGGACGTCCCCTCATGTTCACTCCCTCCACATCTGCCTTCCATACCTCCTTTACTAGTCTTTCTTCACTCATTCTTTCCATGTGTCCAAACCATCCTAATACTCTTTCATCCACCCTATCTCCCAGCTCCCTTTCCACCCCTGTTCTCCTCCTCACTTCCTCATTTCTCACTCTATCTAGCCTAGTAACCCCCATCATACTTCTCAGACACTTCATCTCAAACACATTCAAGTTCCTTCTCTCTTCCTCTCTCATGTTCCATGTTTCTGCTCCATACAGTGCTGTTGGCACAATCACTCCTTCATACAGTCTACTCTTAGCATCCATTCCCAGATTCCTATTCCTCATTACACTTTTTAAACCACCAAGGCATTTACTCGCTTCTCTCAATCTACATTCTACCTCCACCTTCACTCCACCCTTTCCTGCCACATTTGCACCCAAATATCTAAAACTATCCACTTCCTCCAGTCGCTCTCCCTCAATGCTCACTTCCAGATTACTGCCACTTTCACCCCTTGTACATCTCATCACCTTACTTTTACCCACATTTATCTTCAGCTTTCTTCTATCACACACTCTCCCAAACTCTGTCACCAGCTTCCTCAATCCCTTCTCCGATCCTGCCACAAGCACAATGTCGTCCACAAACAACAGCTGGCTCACCTCCCACTTTTCTCCATTTTCCTTAACCATCTCCAATCCCTGACCCACTACCCTTGCATTCACCTCTCGCACCACCCCATCCATGTATAAGTTGAACAGCCAGGGTGACATAACGCATCCCTGACGAAGTCCCACCTTTACCTCAAACCACTCACTCTCTCCATTTCTAATCCTGACACAAGCTCTACTACTCTCATAAAAACTCTCGACAGCTCCCAGCTTTCCTCCTATCCCGTATATCCGCATAACCTCCCACAATGCCTTTCTGTCTACCCTGTCGTAAGCCTTTTCCAGATCCATAAAGGCCCAGAAAACATCCTTCCCCTTACCTATAGCTTTCTCACATATCTGTCTTACCACAAAAATCTGATCTACACAACCTCTACCTGTCCTAAACCCACACTGTTCCTCACCAATTACTCCCTCTGTTCCTCTCCTAATCCTCTCAATCAAGATCCTCCCATAAGCCTTCCCAACTACACTTAACAAGCTAATCCCTCTGAAACTACTACATTCACACTTGTCCCCCTTTCCCTTGTAAAGTGGAACTATACCGTAAAACGTAAAAAATACCATATTTTTGGGCTTCTTTCAAATCCTATCTCCTCTTAAATTTTTTATTCAATGTCTTCCATTTTACAGCAAAAGAATCTTCTACATATATAAAAAAAAACAAAATAGAAAGTTTTTTTTTTTAATATCTTTGTTTAACGCCGAGGAAAAAAATATAAAAAATTATCGAAAAAAATGCAAAATTTTGACTTTGACACATTATTAAAAAAAATTCTGTTTAACATATGCAAAAAAACTCTATTTCATTTTTTGTCATTTATCTAGCTATCAATAGAGACCTCACATGCAAAAATCGGTTGAAAATTGAGGGAGGAGATAGACTTTGTATATCAAAAACTTGCATTTTTCAGAAACGAGTGTTAAAGTTTTTTTTTTTTTTCCCTTAGTTTGACTAAATTTTACATTGGACCTCCTAAGACCCATTAAAAACAGGTTCCATTGTATTTTCATGATGATTTTGCATCTTTCAAGTAACTCAGGCACTTTGTACCCTCCTACAGTGTAGGATATTATTCACTCAAAGTGAGGGTCTCATAAGCCACCACCTCACTCTTTGTCGCAAAGTTTGAGTTCTTGGTCTAGAATGACCCAGCAAGGTAGTCTGATTGCTGGGATTCAGCTCTCTTTCTTTTCTTGGGTTTCCTTTCTGGTGTTGGAATAGGCTCTTGCTGCATCAGGGACATCACTGTGAGGTTTGAGACTCTAAACCCAAGGTGTTGCAACAAGGAGGCATCCTTGTAGCCACTTGTTAGCAAACAGTTGTTTGCGTAGAGACAACGTGTCTGATATAGGTGTAGAGGACAGAGGATCAGGTGCTGAGGATGTGGATGTAGATGGCAGGGAGAGAGCTGCTGGAGGGAGTACTAGTGGTGGTGGCGGAGGTGGTGATAACAAAGTTGATGCTGGGGTTCTTTCTTTCTCCCCTTGAGTTGCTAATGTAGACATTCTTATCTTCTGCAAGTGTGCCTTTTGTTTGGATAGCTTAGGCATGGCTAATATCTTCAAATATCTCTTCACTGAAAAATAGATGCGAATTTCACACGGCAAATTAGTGAACGCAACAAGCTAACGTGTACATGTCCTTTACTTTGTAAGGCTCAGGCCACTGCCAGTCGTGTAGGCTGAACTTCCTCACACCACATACTCACGTGCATGCCGGACGTAAGAGAAAACTTTATGAGTGCATCAAACGCAAAAAAAAATAGAGTAAAATATGGTCAAAACGTATGTAAACAATGGTCGTGCGCAGCATGTGGCTGCCGAGGGGAGGAAGGGTAGGCCCTTTAAACCCTTTAAAAATGGCGGTATGATAAAAATACTTTACCAGCATTTAGAGCAAAATCCCTACAATGTATTTATGCAATAAAACAATTTCTTTTCTTTTTTTGTGGAATTTTTCTTAAATCTGGGGGCGGGGGGACCCCTTAACAAGCTAATCCCTCTGAAACTACTACACTTACACTTGTCCCCTTTTCCCTTGTAAAGTGGAACTATACAGGCACTCCTCCAGTCCTTTGGCACTCTACCCTCTCTCCAGCAAACATTAAATAACCTCACCAGCCAGTCCACCACCACTGTACCTCCTTTTTTTAGACATTCTTCATGACATCCATCCAGACCAGGTGCCTTACCTACTTTCATCATCTTAACAACTGCTTTCACTTCATACTTCCTTATTTCTCCTCCATTTTTCTCACTCATCACAGTCATTTTCTTAGCATTTCCCACTGCAACTATCTTTCCCTCCGTATCCTCCTTCACATTAAGCAACTCCCTAAAATTTTCTGCCCATCTTCCCCTTACTGCCTTCTCTTCCATTATCAACTCTCCATCTGCACCTTTTACCTTTTCTTCTCTACTTGATTCGCCTCTTCCTCTCTTAATATCTTTCCAAAACATCTTTTTATTACTTTCAAAGTTTTCTGTCATACTCTTACCCCATTTCACATCTGCTCTCCTCTTTGCCTCCTTTACCTTGTGCTTTACTTCTCTTTTCTTTTCTTCTCTTCTCTTTTCTCTCTTTTCTGTAACCAGCATGGTGTACCAATATTTACTTTGAAGGGTTCTACAAAGTTATGCTCATTACATCCCATCTCTCTCTCGCTCTGTCTCTCTCTCTCCCTCTCTCTCTCTCTCTCTCTCTCTCTCTCTCTCTCTCTCTCTCTCTCCCTCTTTTTTGGACAATAACACTGCTTGTAACCATATGAATTTGATACTGACAGTGCATTGTATTGTGATCTTGCTATTCATCTTCATTTCTATCTATACAGACGCTCCTCAACTTACGTTTTAGTTACGTTCCGAACGGCCGAACGTAAGTTGAAAATGAACGTAAGTTGTTACTGTACCATACATCCATAAATTCTATTACCGTATCTTATAAAACACCCCTAAATCATTAATTATACACATAACATTGTAAAATAATAACATTAATTTCAAATGAATTAAATTCAAGCAACATAAATTGAGATGGTGGAGGAGGAGGGGGAGGAGGAGGAGGAGGCAAGGCACGTTCAGTCTGTCGTTTGTGCCATGTAAACAATGGACGCAGCGTCATGCGTAAGTATCGTTTGAACTACGGAGAGCGCACTAAACTAAAAAAAAATTCTTTACAATTTTTTTTTTTTTACAGTCAGTTCAAACGTAAAATCGAAAAAAACGTAAAACGAATGAACGTAAGTAGAGGAGCGTCTGTATATCAAGAGCTTTTTTTCTCACTTGTAAGGAAATACCAAGGATGAGGTAAAAGGGCCATTTGGAAAGAGGGGAATGTTGAGGGAAGGACGGGCAAAGACACAGGGTAGGGGTGTATGGAGAATGGTTGTGTGTAGATGATGCTGTAATGCATGAAAGGGAGTGGGTGGGGTATGGGGTGAGGGAATATGTGTGAAAAACAAATTGACACAGCCTGAAGAGATTTCTCCCCATCATTTCTTGAAGAGGGGGGATCGCCAATTAAATGAAGCAGCCTTGCTGTGGATGTGCTGTGTCTCACAACACTGCTTCTGACCCAGGGCAGTGGGTAAGATGCAGGGATGACCCATCATCCATGAGGTGCCAAGATAAGAGAGAGGGAGGGAGTGGAGTATGTGGGGATGGAATGGGTGGGAGTGGATTTTATGCCCTTATTTTTTTGGCTACCTCCCTTGTAAGGGGGAAAAAGCCTTTAGTATATGTATGTATAAGGAAATATATATTTATCTTATATATTCATATATATATATATTCATACATACATTCTTATATGTGAATATATATTGCTATTCATCTCTATTTCTATTTATCCATACACTCAGAGCTTTTCCCCCTTATAAGGGATTGTATATATACATACATATACCAAAGGCTTTTCCCCCTTACAAGGGAGGTAGCCAAAAAACAAAGGCATAAAAACATAAAATCCACTCCCACCCATTCCATCCCCACATACTCCAATCCCATTCACCATCCCCCCCTCCCTCTTATCTTGGCTCTTCCTGGATGACTGATCACCCCTGCATCTCACCCACTGCCCTGGTTCAGAAGCAGTGCAGCAAGATAGCCCATCCACAGCAAGGCCACTTCATTTAATCAGTGACCCCCCTTCTCCATCCCCTAATGCAGAAAAAGAGAAGACGGAGAGAAATCCCTTCGGGCCACATCAACTTATTATTCACACATACTCCCCCACCACCTCCTTTCCATGCATCACAGCATCATCCATACACAACCATTCTCCATTCACCCCTATATTTTGTCTTCTGCAATGCCCCTTTTACCCCATCCATCCATGTCATCCTAGGATGTCCCCTCATGTTCACTCCCTCCACCTCTGCCTTCCACACCTCTTTTACTGATCTTTCTCCACTCTTTCCATGTGTCCAAACCATCCCAATACTCTTTCATCAACCCTATCTTCCAACTCTCTTTCCACCCCTGTTCTCCTCCTCACCTCCTTGTTTCTCACTCTATCCTGCCTAGTAACCCCTATCATAATTTCTCAGGCACCTCATCTCAAACACATTCAAACTCCTTCTCTCTTCCTCTCTTATGTTCAATGTTTCTCTCCCATACAATGCTGTTGGCACAATCACTCCTTCATACAATCTCCTCTTAGCCTCCATTCCCAAATGTCTATTTCTCATTACTCCTTTTAATCCCTCAAGGTATTTACTTGCTTCACTCAACCTACATTCTACCTCCACTCCTCCCTTTCCTGCCACTTTTTCACCCAAGTATCTAAAACTGCCCACTTCCTCCAGTCTTTCTCCCTTAATACTCATTTCCAATTTGCTGCCACATTCTCCCTTTGTACATCTCATCACCTTACTTTACCCACATTTATCTTCAACTTCCGTCTTTAGCATAGCTTCCCAAACTCTGTCACTAACTTCCTTAATCCCTCCTCTGATCCTGCCTCAAATGCAGTAATGTCAGCAAACAACAATTGGCTTATCTCCTACTTCTTGCTGGAGACCTGCAGTACATGTGCTGGAGGTTTCCAGTTGTTGAAATCCAAGACAGTGGTTATCATTATTTGATGTAGTTGTGATACATTATGTTAAATAGCTACTTTGTACTAAGGAACTTTCATTTCAGGTTCTGATACAGCAGGTTGTACATAACAAGTTTAATGATTTCTTTAATCCAATAGGCAAATGCTGGCCGCAAGAAAACACCCAGTACTGAGGGGATGCGGAGAAGTATCAGGACAAGTCGTTTGATGCAGTATCGTGTCAAGGAATCTGTAATCACTCGGATAAAGGATATGACCCAGGTATTGTAGACAAAACTTAGTCTATCTGTATATACCAAGGGCCTCTTCCCTTTTATAAGGAAGGTAGCTAAAACTTACCATCTTCTTTTTCTGCCCTGCCTAAAGAATGAGACAATTTAACTTTTAATGTTTACTTGTACAGCATTTACTTTTGTGAATGCATACCACCTCTGTTGATATTATGCTCCACCTTTTCATGGCCTTGTTAGGAAGAATGTACCTCTTGGTATCTTTTCAACTCATTTCCTTTTTCAATTTAACCTCAAGGAAGATCTATGCTTAATCCTCTCAGAGTGGGTACTAACTTAAAAGTTCTGTCTATACACCAAGAGCTTTTTCCCCCTTATAAGGGAGGTAGCCAAATCAAAGACACCTACTCCCACCCATTTCACTCCCATCCACCACCCTTTCCTTCCTCTTATCTCCTCATGGATGACTGGTCATCCCTACACCCTGCCCACTGCCCTGGGTCATAAGTAATGTAGCAAGATACAGTGCATCCACAGCAAGGCCACTTCACTCAATCAACTACCCCCCTCTCCATCCCCTTATGCAGAAAAAGAGGAAACTGGGATCCCTTTGGGCTGAACAAAAATATCATTCACACATAAACAGCACCTACTCCCATCCCCCACCCCTCCCATGCATAACAGTATCATCTATACACAGCCACTCTCCACTCATCCCTATCTCCTGCCTTTCCATTCCTTCCTCAACAGACATTCCCCATAAAAGTTAAAAAGAAAACCAAAGTTGGCTTTTGCCTATCCATCCACCTTATTCTTGGGCTTCCTCTCAAGTTCACTCCATCTTCTGTTCTCCACATTCTTTTTACTAGTCTTTCCCCCCCCCCTTTTTTTCCATAATACATCATTCCTCTTTCATCAGCCCTATCTAACAGTTTCTCATTCTTTTGCTTCATTTCTACATTCCACACACTATCCTTGTAATACATATACCAAGAACTTTTTCCCCCTTACAAAGGAGGTAGCCAAAGTCAAAGGCATAATTCCAGTTCCACCCATTTTATCCCCACATACTCCACTCCTATTCACCACCCCTCCCTCCCTCTTTTCTTGGCTCCTCCTGCCCTGGGTCAGAAGCAGTGTAGCAAGACACACCACAATCACAGCAAGGCTGCTTCATTTAATCAGCACTCCTCCCTTCTCCATCCCCTCTTGCAAAAAAAGAGAAGACAGTGAGAAATCCCTTTGGGCTGCATCAAAATATTCACACATACTCCCTAACCCCCACCTCCTACCCACTCCTTTCCATGCATCACCTACTAACCATTTACAGAATTATGAGAGGAAAAGAATGCCTTGATAGAGGGGACTTATTAAAGCGGGACAGAGGAAAAACAAGAGGACATGCAATGAAACTCAAAAAGAATAACTACAGAAGAGACCCGAAAAAGAACAGCTTCCAACACAGTGATATATATATGGAACAAATTGGATGAAGAAATAGTGTGTGCAAACACAATACAAGAATTTAAGAACAAACTTGATCTTGCGAGATACAAAAATGGGTTACCACGAGCATAGCTCCCCTCCCCATATAATACAACTAGGTAAATACACAACCATTCTCCACTCACCCCTATCTTCTTCCTTCCTCAACATACATCCCCCTCTTTGCCAACACCCCTTTTACCCCATCCATCCATCTCATCCTTGGTTGCCCCTCATGTTCACTCCATCCACCTCTGCCCTCCACATTTCTTTTAATAATCTTTCTTCACTCATTTTTTCCATGTGTCCATACATACATATACCAATGGCTTTTTCCCCATTACAAGGTAGGTAGCCAAAAACAAAGGCATAAAATCCACTGCTACCCATTCCATCCCCATATACTCCACTCCCATTCACCCCCCTCCCTCCCTCTTATCTTGGCCCCTCTTGGATGATGAGTCACCCCTGCATCTCACCCACTGCCTTGGGTCAGAAGCAGTGTCGCAAGACACAGCACGTCTGCAGCAAAGCTGCTTTATTTAATTGGCAATCCCCCCTCTCCTCCCCTCATGCAGAAAAAGAGAAGTCGGGGAGAAATCCCTTTGGGCTGCATCAAAAAATCATCCACACATACTCCCTCACCCCCCTTCCCATCCCCAACCCACTCCCATCCATGCATCACAGCATCATCCATACACAACCATTCTCCATTCACCCCGATCTTCTGGCTTCTCCCTTCCTTCCTCGACAGACATTCCCCTCTTTCCCAATGCCCCTATTACCCCATCTCATCTCATCCTTGGTCGCCCGCACATGTTCACTTCTTCCACCTCTGCCTTCCACACCACTTTTATTAATCTTTTTTAATTCATTCTTTCCATGTGTCCAAATCATCCCAATACTCTTTCATCAACCCTATCTCCCAACTTCCTTTCCACCCCCCACTCTCCTCACCTCCTCATTTCTCACTCTATCCAGCCTAGTAACCCCTATCATACTTCTCAGGCACCTTATCTCAAACACATTAACAAGCACAATAGCAAAAATTTGTGAAAGAGTGATCAAAAACAGATGGGTTAAGTACCTGGAAGAAAAATCTATACTGAACCCAAATCAATTTGGATTTAGACAAGGGAGATCCTGTACAACAAATCTGATTTGCTTTTACTCAAGATTAGTAGACATAATAGAAGAAAGAGATGGATGGGCAGACTGTGCTTTTCTGGACCTGCAAAAGGCATTCGATAAGGTACCTCATAGGAAACTAATAAATAAGATAGAGTCAAAAGGTGGCATCAGAGGAAAATTATTGGAATGGATGAAAGACTTTCTGATTGGGAGGAAAATGAGAGTTGTAATTAGAGAAAAATTCTCCAACTGGGAAGAAGTAAAAAGCGGGGTCCCGCAAGGATCAGTACTGGCACCGATCATGTTCGCTGTATACGTTAATGACATGAATGAAGGCGTGGAGTGCTATATAAATTTTTTTGCAGATGATGCAAAATTACTTAAGAAGGTATAAACGGAAGAGGACTGCAACTCATTGCAACAAGATCTGGACACAATATGGAATTGGACTCAAAAATGGGAAGTAAAATTCAATATTAAGAAATGCAGCATAATGGAATTTGGAAAGAGTAAAAATAGAATATCAAAAGATTACAGAATTGGGGAAGAAAAAATAAATAAAACAAACTATGAAAAAGATCTTGGAGTGATGATTGGAAAGGACATGAAACCAGATAAGCATATAAACAAGATGTTCGGAGAAACCTACAACTTATTGAGAGCAATCAAAGTGGCATTTACCTATATGGACGAAGAAATGATAAGGAAAATACTTACTACACTAATAAGACCAAAACTTGAGTACGCAGCATCACTTTGGACACCCAGTACCAAAAAGAATATTAAGAAACTAGAAAGATTACAAAGAGCGACAACAAAACTAGCACCGACACTCGCCGAACTAACATATGAGCGAAGACTATCCAAATTGAACCTACCAACTCTGGAACAAAGAAGAGAAAGAGGAGATTTGCTAACTATCTACAGAATAATGAAAGGAATGGAAGTTTTAGACAGGAACGACCTATTAATGTGGGACAACGGTAAAACAAGAGGACACGGAAAAAAATTGAAAAAGGATAGTTATAGAAAAAACTTGAAAAGGAACAGTTTCCCACACAGAGCGATAAATACATGGAACAAATTAGACAACAAAACAGTATGTGCTAACACTATACAAGATTTTAAGATAAAACTTGATGCGGAGAGATACAATGACGGGTCACCACGAGCATAGCTCCCCTCCCGTATATTACAACTAGGTAAATACATTGAAACTCCTCTCTTCCTCTCTTATGTTCCATGTTTCTGCCCCATTCAGTGCTGTCGGCACAATCACTCCTTCATACAATCTTCTCTTAGTATCCATTCCCAAATGTCTATTTCTCATTACACTTTTAAATCCCCCAAGGCATTTACTTGCTTCTGTCAATCTATATCTCCACCTCCACTCCTCCCTTTCCCACAGCATTCACACCCAAGTATCTAAAACTATCCACTTACTCCACTCTCTCCCTTAATATTCACTTCCAATTTGCTGCCACATTCTCCCCTTTTACATCTCATCACCTTACCTTTATCCACAACTTACTTCTTTTGCACACCTTCCCAACCTGTCACTAACTTCCTTAAGTCCCTCCTCTGATCCTGCCACAACTGCAGTGTCGTGAGCAAACATCATCTGGCTTGTCTCCCACTTTTCTCCATTTTCTTTAACCTTCTCCAATCCCCAACCCATCACCCTTGCATTTACCTCCTGCACCACCCCATCCATGTATAAATTAAACAGCCAAGGTGACATAACATCCCTGGTGAAGCCCCACCTTTACCTCAAACTGCTCAATCTCTCCATTTCTGATTCTAGCACAGGCCCCACTACTCTTGTAAAAACTCTTGACTGCTCTTAACAGCTTTCCCCCTATCCCATATATCTGCAATTCCTTGCACAGTGCCTTCCTCTCTCCCCTCTCATAAGCCTTTTTGAAATCCATAAAGGCTCAAAAAGAAATCCTTACCTTTTCCTAAAGCTTTCTCATATATCTGCCCTAACACAAAAATCTGATCCACGCAACCCCTACCTGTCCTAGATCTACACTGTTCCTCACCAATTACTCCCTCTGTTCCTCTCCTAATCCTCTCAGTCAAAACCCTCCCATAAGCCTTCCCGTGTCCAAACCATCCCAATCCTCTTTCACCAACCCTATCTCCCAACTCCTTTACCACTCCTGCTCTTTTCCTCACTTCCTTGTGTATCACTCTATCCAGTCTAGTAACCTTTTTCTCTCTTCCTCTCCTATGTTCCATGTTTCTGCCCCATACAGTGCTGTTGCCACAATCGCCCCTTCATACAATCTCCTTTTTGCCTCCATTCCCAAATGTCTATTTCTCATTTCCTTTTTTAATTCCCCAAGGCATTTACTTGCTTCTCTCAATCTACATTCCACCTCCATTCCTCCCTTTCCCACCATATTCACCCCCAAGCAGCTAAAGCTATCCACTTCCTCCAGCCTCTTTTCCTTAATACTCACATCCAGTTTGCTGCCATCTTTCCCCCTTGTACATATCCTCACCCTACTTTTACCCATATTTATCTTCAACTTCCTTCTTTTGCACACCTTCCCAAACTCCATCACTAACTTCCTTAATCCCTCCTCTGATCCTGCTACAAGCAGTGTCGTCAGCAAGCAACCACTGACTTATCTCCCATTTTTCTCCAATTTCTTTAACCATCTCCAATCCCCAGTCCATTACCCTTGCATTTACCATATAATACCTACTATATTTTTCAAACATGTTCATTCTCTTCTTTTCTGCATCTCTTAAATTCCACTTTAGTGTGCTAGTTTAGACTTCCACACTGAAATGTTATGGGCTGAGTACAATACTTTGGTATGGAAAAATAAGATTAATTTTTCTGTAACTGGTTGTTTGCCCCTACAGGCCATAGAGAATAAAGACTGGTCTACATTTTGTGACCTGACAATAGCAGACAGCAATGAGATGCATGCTGTTTGCCTTGACACTTTCCCACCTTGTATCTACATGAATGACACATCCCATAGAGTTGCTGCTTTAGTGCATCGCTACAATGACCAAATGGTTGCTCAGGGCAAGAAGGATTTAAAGGTGAGTTGTGTTTGTAATTAATGCAATCCATGGGTGATTCCATAGCTGAATAAAAAACATGGGAAAGAATGAAAGGGAAAGCATTTTCCATTGTGTTCAAAGAGTTGCTATAGGTGCAGGTTCCTTTGGCCCAGCATCATTGTCATAACCCCTTTAGTCAGAGACTTCTTATTAGCAAAGTTAAGTCACCCCTCTCATAAGGTAATTTAATGGTGGCTGGAACAGAATCTGTAGAATGTGTCACTCTTAAAGTGGGTTTCTAACCCACATTTCAGAAAATGGAATCAAAGAGGAATTTTTATGCTCTCAACTATATGCCTTTGCATGCTGAGGAACAGTGTGGGTTTAGGACAGGTAGGTGTTGTGTAGATCAAATTTTTGTGGTAAGACATATGTGGGAAAGCTTTAGGAAAAGATTAGTGTGTTTTTTGGATATATAGATTTGGAAAAGGGTTATGACATGGTGGGAGGTATTGCAGATACATGGGATAGGAAGAAAGCTGTTAAGAGCAGTCAAGAGTTTTCACAAGAATAGTAGAGCCTGTGTTAGAATCAGAAATGGAGAGAGTGAGTAGTTTGAGGTAAAGGTGGGACTTTGCCAGAGATGTGTTATGTCGCCTTGGCTGTTCAATTTATACATGGATGGGGTGGTACAAGAGGTAAATGCAAGGGTAATGGGCCGGGGATTGAAGATGGTTAAAGAAAATGGAGAAAAGTGGGAGATAAGCCAGGTAATGCACATAGGTAGAAATAACAGTAAGTATGATTACAGGTTATTTGGAAATAAATTAACAAAAGTGAATAGTGAAAAATATCTCGGCATAATTATCAGTAATGATCTCAAATCATCCAAGCAGTGTATTTCAGCCTCTGAGAAAGCAAATAAGATTCTAGGACTGATTGCACGATCTTTTGACTTCAAAAGTCCATCACTCATTAACAAGCTATATAAATCGTTAGCTCATCCACATTTGGAATATGCTGTTTCCGTATGGTCACTCGATCTCATTAACCCGTGGATGCACGATTTTTTTTCAAGCAAATATGCACCGTGGGGTCAATTTGACCCCAACCTCTTTTTTTTTAAAGTATTTTAGCATATTAAAGGCAAATAAAATATTTCTAGTGTTAATACATATATCTAATACCCGGTATATAAAGAGAAACATCACTTCTTTATATAAAGGCAAAACAAATAATATATAATGGACCAATGTACAAATATACGTGCTTCAAAGTAAACTCAATAGATAGTGAAAGAAAATATTTCCTCTAATATCACATCAAAATAAAGTTAGAACTAGTGAACAGGAATCAACATATATATTCAATACCTCCCTTGTTTACATTGTAGTAGAGGATAGTTTCTGGTTTTCTCTTGTTGGATTCATCCAATTTGTTTGATGTATGCTGACTTGATAGGAGTACAACATTCTTGTTCTTTTTTGCTTTGTAAGAAACTATCTGTATTCCATCTTCTGAATAGGCAAAAACACTTTCGTGCATTTTTTCTGTTTTACTTCACGTAATTCTTTAGGAACTTCTCTTCTGTTGTTGCGAATAGTCCCAACTAACGACATTTGCTTCTGTGCAAGTTCGCGTGCCAACTTCAGGCTGGTAAAAAAGTTGTCACACGTCACATTTCTCCCAGAACTATACAAGTGACGGGTAAGAGAGAGTACCCAATGCATTCCCAATTCTTCAGTTCTCGACTCATCTTTGCCAGTGTACATTTGTATATTTGATACAAAGTAGCTTTTTGGATCTGCGAGTAACCAAAATTTCAATCCATACTTTGCAGGCTTTGAAGGCATGTATTGTATGAATCTACAACGCCCCCTGTATGGATAGAGTTGCTCATCAACAGTAACACATTCAGTATGTGCGTAACAACGCTGTGAGTTCTGAACGAATCCATCAAACAACAAACGAACAGCGGCGAGTTTCTCTTGCTAACCTGCTATTACGAGTTGTAGGATTGTCAACGCTCGTCGTATGTCCTCGAATCTTTTCACTGACATTGTCTTTGAAAATATTGGAGGGCCAAATTCGGGGCTCCATAATTGCCTTACAGCTTGGTTTTTACTGCGATAGACGCCACGAAGAATGCAGAGACCAACATAAGCACGGAGCTCATTTTCTGTGATGAGTTTCCAATCTTGACAAATCTGCTGCCCTTGTTTATTAGTTTCAACCAGAATGGTCCCCATCATATCTCTGTCAAAAAGTAAATCAAATGCAGTACATGGGTCTTCTGTTATTCGATTTGTTGTGTATGCTGTAACACCGGATTGTGAAGTCAATATGTTCAAACTCTTCATTCTACCTTGTGAGGAAGGCTCATTGAAGAACCAACAATCGCCAGAAGGAGACTGTAGGTATTTAGTGTCAACAGCAACACTTGATGCTGTTACATCTTCAGAAATATCCTCATCAGCATCAGAACAATCACTAGAGGCATCACCAACTTGAGGTATAAACTCTTCGTCCCTTATGTCATCTGTATCTTTATCTACATCGCTTTGGAGAAGTATTTCTGAAATGCGTTCATTACTCAGTGATTTCCTACGAGCCATTGCAGAGAGTGTTGTTCCTGTAACCAGCACCCGTGCTCAACTGATGGTGTAATTTCTATGACAGCGAGGGCAGAACGTTGTGTGAAAACTTGTTTGAACTTGTTCACATTTGTTGCGTGTTTGACACTATCTGGCACTTCTTTCTGAATGAAGAATTTTCTCAGCTATAAATTAAAAGTTTTCACTTTTACATATTATATTCACTGTAAAATAGAACATATTTCATCATTTGATATCTGTAATATAGAGGATGATTTATGCAGATTCAATTTAACATTACACTGAGATGGGGTCATTTTGACCCCAGCTGTGCAGGAATAGTGTAACTATTAAATTGGAGACTATTACGATTTATTTTTGAAAATTACTGAACCTAGAACATAACTTTCAATTATTTGGGAAAAGTCACAAAGGCATGTTCAAATATATCGATTGAAACTAAAGTATTTTAAGTTTAAAACTCGCTTGGGGTCAGTTTGACCCCACCGTGCATCCACGGGTTAAAGACATTGGCAGACTGGAAAAAGTACAACAGCGAGACCACAAAACTGATTCCAAATATCAAAAATAAATCATACGAAAATAGACTAAAAAAGCATAGTGTGTTAGCACAATGTGAATATATTTATTAACTTGTATTGTGATGTTGCATGTTTGTCGTGTATAGTGCAATGATTGTGTTATTGTAAGTTTTAGCAGATGCAGTGCGCGCGATGTATTGGCACCAAAAATGAGAGCGTGGCGTCGGAAGCCAGTATTCTAGCAGCCTTGATGTCTGCCGCACACATTTTTGTGCTTGTGTTCTTTTGTGTATCTAAATATACTTGTGCCTTGACTTTCGTCGTGTCTTAATTTTTGCCACCCAGAACAATAGACTCAGAGGTAACTTGATACAGGTCTTTAAAATTCTAAAGGGAATTGACATCAAAAGTACAAAATTTTCACACTGAATGAGAATCCGACAAGAAACAATGGTCTCAAACTGTCCAGAAATAGATTCAGTTTGGAAGTGGGTAGAAACAACTTTGCCAACTGTGTAGTTAATGAATGGAATAAACTTCCTGCAGAGGCAGTGCAATGTAGTTCAGTTTGAAGCTTTAAGAATCATTTAGATAAACACCTAAGCAAGATGCTGTAATGATTATAATTTATTTTATATTATGTGTGAGCAAATTTTAACGCAGCCCGAAGGGATTTCTCCCCGTCTTCTCTTTTATGAATGGAGGGACGGAGATTTAATGAAGCGGCCATGCTATGGATATGCTGTGTCTTGCGACACTGCTTTCTGACCCAGGGCAGTGGACAGGGTGCAGGGATGACCCATCATCCAGGAGGTGCTAAGATGAGAGGGAGGGTGGAGGGGTGTGGAGTGTATTCAGGGATGGAATGGGTGGGAATGATTTTATGCCTTTTCCTTTTTGGCTACCTCCCTTGTAAGGGGGAAAAAGCCTTGGTATATGTATGTATGTATTTGTTTTTATAAAAGACAGAAGACCTGTTAAAAGAGAAGTAAAGCACAAAGTAAAGGAGGCAAAGAGGAGAGCAGATGTAAAATGGGGTAAGGGTATGACAGAAAATTTTTAAAGTAATAAAAAGATGTTTTGGAAAGAAATTAAGAGAGGAAGAGGAGGCGAATCAAGTAGAGAAGAAAAGGTAAAAGGTGCAGATGGAGAGATGATAATGGAAGAGAAGGCAGTAAGGGGAAGATGGGCAGAATATTTTAGGGAGTTGCTAAATGTGAATGAGGATGGGGAGGGAAACATAGTTGCAGTGGGAAATGCTAAGAAAATGACCATGATGAGTGAGGATAATGGAGGAGAAATAAGGAAGGATGAGGTGAAGGCAGTTGTTAAGGTGATGAAAGAAGAATGTCTAAAAAAAGGAGGTACAGTGATAGTGGACTGGCTGGTGAGGTTATTTAATGTTTGCTGGAGAGAGGGTAGAGTGCTGGAGGAGTGCCTGTATATTTCCACTTTACAAGGGAAAAGGGGACAAGTGTGAGTGTAGTAGTTTCAGAGGGATTACCTTGTTAACCCATTAAACTCCGATGACAAGATGTCTTGTCATTTGGTCAAATTAAACAAAAAATCATAAAACACCAAAATGTTTGATCAAACACCAGAAAAATATGACGTCAGTCCTTGCTTCGCGAAGCGAGGACTGACGCCATATTTTTCTGGTGTTTGATCAAACATTTTGGTGTTTTATGATTTTTTGTTTAATTTGACCAAATGACAAGACATCTTGTCATCGGAGTTGAATGGGTTAAGTGTAGTTGGGAAGGCTTATGGGAGGATCTTGATTGAGAGTTAAGGAGAGGAACAGAGGGAGTAATTGGTGAGGAACAGTGTGGATTTAGGACAGGTAGAGGTTGTGTAGATCAGATTTTTGTGGTAAGACAGATATGTGAGAAAGCTATAGGAAAGGGGAAGGATGTTTTTTTGGTTTTTATGGATCTGGAAAAGGCAGACATGAAGGCACTGTGGGGGGTTTGGCAGTTATACAGGATAGGAGGAAAGCTTCTAGGAGCTGTCAAGAGTTTTTACGAGAGTAGTAGAGCATGTGTCAGGATTAGAAATGGAGAGATTGAGTGATTCGAGGTAAAGGTGGGACTTCGTCAAGGATGCATTATGTCTCCCTGGCTGTTCAACTTATACATAGATGGGGTGGTGTGAGAGGTAAATGTAAGGGTGGTGGGTCAGGGATTGGAGATGGTTAAAGAAAATGGAGAAAAGTGGGAGGTGAGTCAGCTGTTGTTTGCGGACGACACTGCACTTGTGGCAGGATCAGAGGAGGTATTGTGGAAGTTGGTGACAGAGTTCGGGAGAGTGTGTGAAAGAAGAAAGCTGAAGATAAATGTGAGTAAAAGTAAGGTGATGAGATGTACAAGGGGTGAAAGTGGCAGCAGACTGGAAGTGAGCATTAAGGGAGAGCGACTGGAGGAAGTGGATAGTTTTAGATACTTGGGTACAAATGTGGCAGGAAAAGGTGGAGTGGAGGTGGAGGTAGAATGTAGATTGAGAGAAGCAAGTAAATGCCTTGGTGGATTAAAAAGTGTAATGAGGAATAGACATTTGGGAATGGATGCTAAGAGGAGACTGTATGAAGGAGTGATTGTGCCAACAGCACTATATGGGGCAGAAACATGGAACATAAGAGAGGAAGAGAGAAGGAGTTTGAATGTGTTTGAGATGAGGTGTCTGAGAAGTATGATAGGAGCTACTAGGCTGGATAGAGTGAGAAATAAGGTGAGGAGGAGAACAGGGATGGAAAGGGAGTTGGGAGATAGGGTTGATGAAAGAGTATTAGGATGGTTTGGACACATGGAAAGAATGAATGAAGAAAGACTAGTAAAAGAGGTATGGAAGGCAGATGTGGGGGGAGTGAACTTGAGGGGATGTCCTAGGATGAGATGGATGGATGGGGTGAAGGGGGCTTTGGGGAAGAGGGGAATGTCTGTTGAGGAAGGACGGGAGAGGACAGAAGACGGGTGAAATGAGAATGGTTGTTTATGGATGATGTTGTGATGCATGAGGTGGAATGGTTGGGGGGATGGGGGGTGAGGTAGTATGTGTGAGCAAAATTTGACACAGCCCGAAGGAATTTCTCCCCGTCTTCTCCTTTTCTACATGGGGGGACGGAGAGGGGGGGGTCGCCAATTTAATGAAGTGGCCTTGCTGTGGATATGCTGTGCCTTGCGACACTGCCTCTGACCCAGGGCAGTGGACAGGGTGCAGGGATGACCTGTCATCCAGGAGGTGCTAAGATAAGAGGGAGGGGGGAGGGGAGGGGAGTGTATTTAGGGATGGAATGGGTGGGAATGATTTTATGCCTTTTTCTTTTTGGCTACCTCCCTTGAAAGGGGGAAAAAGCCTTGGTATATGTATGTATGTTTTTATTTTGTTATCATTTGTCTGTTTGATTCTCATTTATCATTAGTTATATGTCAATTTATTATTATTTTTCTATTTACCTGTTTGTTTATTATTTAACTATACCTATGCATTTATTTAACCTCTTCACTCCGGGGCACATCGCACGTCTGGCAGCATTAGCTGCCCGACATGCGATGTTGCGTCATAATAATCGCATTATAAAAAATAAAGTCAGTGCTCAGTCGTTTGTTCTCTTTCACCCGTGAATTTTGATAACCATAGAAAATATGATGAAGCCAGTTTAGAGAGAATGGAGGTTACGTAGGTATGACTACAATAAATATAATCAAGACGCTGACGTCGGCATCATCGCGTACCCACTTGCTCCTCATGACGCCTACGTAGGCGTCACCGTATGGAAGTGGTTAAGTATTTTATTTGTCATTTACATCATTATAGTTTTTATTTATTCATTTATTATTATTATTTTTTTTTTCATTTCCGACCTAGATATGGACCAAAAGGTCTCCTGTCGGCATGCTCCGCCATTGTAATCCTTTGTTTGCTGACAACACTGCACTTGTGGAAGGATCAGAGGAGGAATTGAGGAAATTAGTGACAGTTTGGGAAGGTGTGCAAAAGAAGGAAGTTGAAGATAAATGTGGGTAAGGTGATGAGATTTACAAGGGGGAAAGATGGCAGCAGACTGAAAGTGAGTATTAAGGAAGAGAGAGTGGAGTAAGTGAATAGTTTTAGATACTTGGGTGCAAATGTGGCAGGAAAGGGAGGACTGGAGGTGGAGGTGAAATGTAGATTGAGAGAAGCAAGTAAATGCCTTAGGGGATTAAAAAGTGTAATGAGAAATAGACAATTGGGAATGGATGCTAAGAGGAGATTGTAGACTGGATAGAGTGAGAAACAAGAAGGTGAGGAGGAGAGTAGGGGTGTAAAGGGAGTTGGGTCATAGGGTTGATGAAAGAGTATTGGGATGGTTTGGACACATGGAAAGAATGAGTGAAGAAAGACAAGTAAAATAGGTGTGGAAGGCAGAGGTGGAAGGAGTGAACACAAGGGGGCAACCAAGGTTGAGATGGATGGATGGGGGTAAAAGGGGCATTAGGAAAGAGGGGAATGTCTGTTGAGGAAGGACGGGCCAGGACAGAAGATAGGGGTGAATAGAGAATGATTATGTATGGATGATATTGTGATGCATGAAAGAGAGTGGGTTGGGAATGGGTGAGGTGAGGGAGTATGTGTGGATGATTTTTTGATGCAACCCAAAAGGATTTCTACCTGACTTCTCTTTTTCTGCGTGAGGGGACAGAGAGTGGGTGGTTGCTCATTAAATGAAGCGGCCTTGCTGCAGATGTGCTGTGTCTTGTTACACTGCTTCTGACCCAGGACAGTGGGTGAGATGCAGGGATGACCTGTCATCGAAGAGGAGCCAAGATAAAAGGGAGGAAGGGGGTTGAATGGGAGTGGAGTATATAGGGATGAAATGGGTGTGGCAGTGGATTTTATGCCTTTGTTTTTTGGGGTTAAAAGCTGCTAAGTAGCATGGAACTGATACTTTAGGGTCAATATGGGGTGACTCTACAGACCAGAGCCACACATCATTTTGTCTGAGGTAGAGGAAATCTCTGTTCATAGAGAAATAACGATACTAAATTATACTGCGACTATCCCTCAGTTATGCTGTCCCCCCACTCTTGTTAATGTTCTGCACCATTTCTCTGAATATCATTTCCTTTCTTTGCCTAACCCTTTGGTGAGGAAAAAGAATACTGCCACCAAGTCTTTCCACTTCAGTCGTACCTGGCAATAAAATCTGGACGGGGATAGGACTAGGCATCCTTCTCCCTGTAGCCCCAAAGTAGACATTTAGAAAAAAAAAGAAAAAAAGTAAAGGCGTACGAGGGTCTAGGAGGACTTTTCCAACCAGTAACCTAGGGTTGGGTCTTTTAATGTGCATGGATGTGGTATAGATGAGAGTAAAAGGGAAGAGATAGGCAGTATGCTTGTGAGAAGAAAGATGGGTATATTGGCATTAAGTGAAAATAAGCTGAGAGGGAAGTGTGAGTTTGAGTTTGGGAGTGTAGTTGGGAGGATCTCAGGAGTGAAGAGAGGATAAGGGAGAGAAGGGGTGGCTATACTAGTAAGTGAATAGGAAAGCATGTAGTGGAGAGGAACGAGGTTTCTTCAAGGTTAATGTGGATGGTGAAACTGGGAAGGGAGATGTGGGTTTTCGTAAGTTCATATGAGCTTGGTAGCGAGAACAGTGTAGAGGAAAGGGAGGTTGTTTGGATAGATTTAAACTAGGGTTTAGGGAGAAATGTCAATGTAGTGGTGTTGGGAGACCTTAATGCTAGGGTAGGAAATGAACCAATAGACAGAGTGGTTTGGAAGTGAGGAGTTCCAGGAAAAAAATCATAGTGGAGAGTTGATGGTGGAGATGTGTCTCGAAAGAGAGTTGATGATAGCAAATACAGTGGTTTGGAAGAAAGTCAAGTATAAGTACACATGGGAGAGAGTGGTGGATGGAAGGGTGGCAGATAGAGTGTTAATGGACTATATAGTGGTAACCAGGAGTATAGTAGGAAGAGTTAAGGATGTACATGTTCAAAGGGGAGAGAATAGGGGAATATCAGATAATTTTTTGGTGGAAGGTAAGTTGAGAGTGGAAGATAGATGGAGAAATAGGAAAAGGACAGAAGGTAGGGAGGTGCTTAAAGTGAACTGCTTAAATGATAAAGAAAAGGAGAAGTACAAGAAAAAGTTGAGAGAGGAGTGGGAGGGAGTGAAGGATAGAGTAGAACTAGGAGTGGAGGAGGAATGGGGATGGTTCAAGGAAGGAGTCATAAGGTGTTTAAAGATGGTGTGTGGAACAAGGAGGATGGGAGGAAATAGAAGGAAGAGTAGTGAGTGGTGGGATGAGGAAACAGAGAAGGTTGTAGAAGAGAAGTGAGCTTTCACAGGTTGGTTACAAAATAGGACGAGAGAATCACATGAGAGGCACAGAAAAAGAGAAGGGAAGTAAAACATAAGATAAAGGAGGCAAAGAAGAGAGCAGATGTGAAATGGGGTAAGAGCATGACAGAAAATAAGATGGATAGGGAAGGAAAGGTAGTTGCAGTGGGAAGTGCTAAGAAAATGACAGTGATAGTGAGGAAAATGGAAGAGAAACAAGGAAAGATGAAGTGAAGGCAGTTGTTAAGATGATTAGAGCAGATAAAGCATCAGGATTGGATGGATGTCATGCAGAATGTCTAAAAGATAAAAAAGAAAGTACAGTGATGGTGGACTGCTTGGTGAGGTTACTTAATGTTTGTTTAAGAGAGGGTAGAGTGCCACAGGACTCCAGGAGTGCCTGTATAGTTCCACTTTACTAGGAAAAAGGGGACAAGTGTGATTGTAGTAGTTTCAGAGGGGCCAGTTTGTTAAGTGTAGTTGGGAAGGCTTATGGGAGGGTCTTGATTGAGAGGATTAGGAGAGGAACAGAGGGAGTAATCGGTGAGGAACAGTGTGGGTTTAGGACAGGTAGGGGTTGTGGTAAGACATATGTGAGAAAGCTTTAGGAAAAGGTAAGGATGTTTTTTTGGCTCTAATGGATCTTGGAAAGGCTTATGACATGGTAGACAGGAAGGCACTGTGGAAAAGTATTGCAGATATATGGGATAGGAGGAAAGCTTTTAAGAGCAGTCAAGAGTTTTTACAAGAGTATAGAGCCTGTATTAGAATCAGAAATGGAGAGAATGAGTGATTAGAGGTAAAGGTGGGACTTTGCCAGAGATGTGTTCTGTCACCTTGGCTGTTCAATTTATACATGGATGGGGGTGGTGTAAGAGGTAAATACAAGGGTAATGGGCTGGGGATTGAATATGGTTAAAGAAAATGGAGAAAAGTGGGAGATAAGCCAGTTATTGTTTGCTAACAACACTTGTAGCAGAATCAAAGGAGAGATTGAGGAAGCTAGTGACAGAGTTTGGGAAGGTGTGCAAAAGAAAGAAGTTGAAGATAAATATGGGTAAAAGTAAGGTGATGAGATGTACAAAGGGAGAAAGTAGCAGCAGATTGGAAGTGAGTATTAAGGGAGAGAGACTGGAGGAAGTGGATAGATTTAGATACTTGGGTGTGAATGTGGCAGGAAAGGGAGGAGTGGAGGTAGAATGTAGATTGATAGAAGCAAGTAAATGCCTTGGGGAATTAAAAAGTGTAATAAGGAATAGACCTTTGGGAATGGATGCTAAGAGGAGATTGTATGAAGGAGTGATTGTGCTGACATTATTGTATGGGGCAGAAACATGGAACATAAGAAAGGAATTTGAATGTATTTGAGATGAGGTGCCTGAGAAGTATGACAGAGAGGTTACTAGGCTGGATAGAGTGAGAAATGAGGAGGTGAAGAGGAGTGCAGGGGTGGAAAGAGAGTTGTTGTTGTTGCCGTTCCCTAGACTGTCTGTCCGAGTAGTCCCGTCTCCCCAAGGAAGGCCACAGCCGAAACTGGGTTTTCTCACAAATCCTTTATAGAGTGTATGTTGTGTTGTTTGCGTGCATGATTGTGTATAATGCAGTCTTCCATTATGTGTTGTATGGTATGGGGTGAAGTGTTACATCCTGGGCAGCTGTTCACAACTCGGTCGTCCAGCCTCTTCTGGTAGCTTAGAAGTGCTGGGTGGTGACCGCATCGCAGTCTGGCCAAGTGGACTCTGTCCTTTCGTGGGAGAGAGGATTCAGAAGGGTGGATATCAGGGGGTCTGGCATGCAGCAGTGTGTTGTCTTTCAGTGTGTTAATGGAGCGGTGAGTGATATGATTATGAATATGTTTCCGGAGGCTGGTATTTGGTGGTTGTGGAGGAAGAGAAGAGAGTATCTGTGCGTAATAAAGGTCTTTGGGTGTAGTTTTAATGTTTCTTGGTGTGTGTGGGTGTTCTGCTATGTAGTGTAGCGGGTGTGATGTGTTTGTGGTGGCTGCAGCAAGTGTTTGTGTGCCTCTCATGTCGAGGTGGTCCTTGACTTTGAGGACTTTTGTTTCATGGTGTAAATGGTCTGTAGGTGATGTATTTGTGCAGCCTGTAATTGTTTTTAGGGCTTTGTTTTGTATGATTTGAAGGGTGTTGTGGTGTGTCTCACTGAGATTAGGAGCCCATGCAGGACTCGCATAATTCATCACTGAGCGTATGCATTGTTTGTATATTGTTATATTAGTTTCTTTGTTTTGTCCAAATGTTGTTCCTGTGATTGACTTAAGTGCGTTAAGTCTAGGTGTGCATTTGTTTTTTATGTTTGTGAGGTGTTGTTTGAAAGACATGGATGTATCGTATGTTACACCAAGAATTTTCGGTGTGTTTGTGTGTGGTATTAGAGTGTTGTTGATGTAGAGATGAGGTATGTATTTGTGTTCTTTTGTCCAGTTGGTGAGAAGTGTTGCTGTAGATTTGGTTGGAGCTATTTTGAGTCTGTTTGTGATGAACCATGTGTTGAGTGTGTCAAGGTAAGGCTGGATTATTTCTGCAGCTTTGTCTGTGTTACGATGTGTGCATGTGATTGTTATGTCGTCTGCGTAGGAAGATATTTGTATTTCTGAGGTGTCTGGCGTGGGTAAGTCATGCATGTATAGATTAAATAATGTGGGGGATAGAACTGAGCCCTGTGGTACTCCGTTCTTAATGTTTCTGATGTGCGATGATTGGCCATTATATGACACATGAGCATTCCTGCCTGCCAGATAATTGGCCAGCCATCTTTTGGTGTTATTGTGCATGTCTGTGTTATATATTTTATTTGTTAGGTTGTGGCGGGGGATAGCATCAAAAGCTTTACTAATGTCCAATGTTATAAGAAGTGTTCTGTGGTGGGGCCTATCTGAATTGATGCCATCAAAAATTCTTTGTGTGAGGTTTGTCAGAAGAGTGTTTGTGGAGTGTAGTGGCCTAAAGCCGTGTTGTGAGTCAGCAAGGGGAATATATGGTGTGACAAGTTTAAGTATTAGGCGTTCAATGACTTTAGAGGGGGTGCAGAGAAGTGTGATTGGGCGGTGCGATGTTGGGATTGTTGGGTCTTTGTTCGGTTTTGGAATGGTGATTATTTTACCATGCTTCCAGATGTCGGGTATAGTGTTGTGTGAATAGCTGTAGTTTGCAATGTTTGTGAGTGCGTGTATACCTTGTGGTCCAATGTGTTTTAGGTGGATGTTGCTTATGTTATCAGGGCCACAGGCAGATGAGTGCTTGAGATTATGTATTATGAGTTTTGTCTGACTGTCTATGAAGGGTGTATAGTCTGAGTCTGTGGGAAAGTCTTTCTTACGTCGAATGGTGCGTCGGTCGTCAGGGTGAGAAGTGAGATGGCTTGTCTGTGCAAAATGACGTATTTTACCTAGTTGTATTTACCTAGTTGTATTTTGCGGGAAGGGGAGCTATGCTCGTGTTGTCCCGCCTTTGTATCTTGCAGTGTCTAGTTTGTTTTTAAACTCATGAATGGTTTTTGCGCATACTATTTCATTGTCCAGTTTGTTCCAAGTGTGCGTTTGCTTGTTGTCTGTTTGAGGGTAGATTATCTGTTGTTGTTGTTGTTGTTGTCGTTCCCTAGACTGTCTGTCCGAGCAGTCCCGTCTCCCCAAGGAAGGCCACAGCCGAAACTGGGTTTTCCCACAAATCCTTTATAGAGTGTATGTTGTGTTGTTTGCGTGCATGATTGTGTATAATGCAGTCTTCCATTATGTGTTGTATGGTATGGGGTGAAGTGTTACATCCTGGGCAGCTGTTCACAACACGGTCGTCCAGCCTCTTCTGGTAGCTTAGAAGTGCTGGGTGGTGACCGCATCGCAGTCTGGCCAAGTGGACTCTGTCCTTACGTGGGAGAGAGGATTCAGAAGGGTGGATATCAGGGGGTCTGGCATGCAGCAGTGTGTTGTCTTTCAGTGTGTTAATGGAGCGGTGAGTGATATGATTATGAATATGTTTCCGGAGGCTGGTATTTGGTGGTTGTGGAGGAAGAGAAGAGAGTATCTGTGTGTAATAAAGGTCTTTGGGTGTAGTTTTAATGTTTCTTGGTGTGTGTGGGTGTTCTGCTATGTTATCAGGGCCACAGGCAGGTGATTATTGCTGCGTGAGAGCGTGTAGTGTTAGTGTTGGATAGTGTGATGCTGTTGAGTGTTTTGTACAATTTGCTGGTGTTTGTTTTGTGATCAAGTGTATTGATAAAGTTTTGCCAATTTTGTGTTTTTTGTTCGTGTATTTTATTGGCAATCACAGTGTTTAGTGTTTGTATTTGGTCTGCTATGTTTTGAGGGATAGGTGTGGGGGTATCGTGTTTAAGTGTGTCACGTTGTCTGATGAGGTCTTGGATTTCTGGTGTGAAGTTGGGGTTGTGTGATTTTCTGTTGCCTCTAGGGATGTATCTCTTGTCTGCGTTTTGTATGATTGTATTAAAAGCGTGCACAGCATTGTTTATGTTTGTGATTGGTGTACTGTTAAGTGTTTCAAAATGTTGTTCTGTCTCTTCAGTAAAGGCTTCCCAGTTAGCTCTCTTGTAATTGGTGTAAGTGTGTCTGTGGCCAGCTGGGGTGCATCTTGTTTTGGTGGTGATGATGATTGGAAGGTGGTCAGAGCCAAGGGCTCCGACCACTCTCCATGATGTTGTTGGGGTTAGGCAGGGGGAGCAAAAGGTGATATCAGGAGAGGAGGGAGTGTAGAGGGCTTGGTATGGGATATGTGTATGATTATGCGTGTTGTTCATGATAGTCAATGAGTCGAATTGAGTCTGTATATCAAGCCCTCTGTCTGTGTCAGGGTTGTCGACAAACCAGGCAGACGACTTGGCGTTGAAGTCACCACCCATGATCAGGTTGGGGATTGAGGTTAGTTGGCTGAGTTGAGGTCTGAAGGTGTTTGGAACTGGGGGGGAATGTACATGTTAACTATTGTTAGTGTTGAATTGTTGCCTGTGCGGATACGAATGGATTGGGTTTCTGTTGTGTTATCTGTGGTAGGGAGGAGAATTTTGGTTGTGGCACTTGTGTCCACAAAACAGATGGAATGGTGGATCAGGGTGATGAGTCCACCGCCATTGCCGTCAGTCCGGTCTTGTCTGATGGTGGTGTAATTATGAAATGATGGTGTTTTGTGTGAGTGTCTTAATTTTGTTTCTTGTAAAATTGCAATGTGTATGTTGTGTTGTTTAAGAAAGTGTTCAAGTTCATGTTTTTTAGTGTTAATACCGTCAATGTTGTGTTGTAATATGTTGATGTTGTGTGTTTTGTATGTGTTGTATGTTGTATGTTGCCGTTTGGGGTTGAGGTTGGGGTGGTAGTGGGGAAGGTGTAGGATCTGGGTCAGAGGGGGGGAAAGGAGAGATCGGGGACAAAGGAAGGGGAGTACTAATCGGGGGTAAGGGCAAAGGGAAATTGGGAGTGGGTAAGGGTGTTGGCTGTGGTTGGGGAGGTGGGATTGGGGTTACTGGAGGGCAGGTAGAACATGTCCAAGTGTTTGTGTATTGGTTTGTGTCAGCAAGTGTTGTACAAGTGAGGTGGGCCCAGTTTTTGCACATATTGCACTGAACTGAGCCCCTTGTCTGTCTGCTCGAAGTAATGGGTTTAGAGCATGTTGGGCATGTGTATTTTGTGGTGGGCCCAGGATTGCTCTCTACATCTCCAGCTAAAAGTAGAAGAAGAGGGGTGATCGCCGGAAAATGACCCCTCAGTGCAGAAAAAACGTAACATTGTGTGTTGGAAAAAAAGGATTGTGGTACTCCCCCAGGTAGGCGTAGTTCCTCCTTGGGGATCGGTGCCATCTGCGTAGAGCTGATGGCCAGGGGTGGTTGCTGCTGATTGGCCCCCAACTCTTGGGGTTGGGGGGTGGTCCCACGACGTAGACGTTGCAGCTCCAGGACCTGGAAAGAGAGTTGGGGGATAGGGTTGATGAAAGAGTATTGGGATGGTTTGGACACATGGAAAGAATGAGTGAAGAAAGATTAGTAAAAGAGGTGTTGAAGGCAGAGGTGGAAGGAGTGAACATGAGGGGGCAACCAAGAATAAGATGGATGGATGGGGTAAAACGGTATTGGAAATAGGGAAATGTATGTTGAGGAACTACGGGAGAGGACAGAAGATAGGGGTGAATGGAGAATGATTGTGTATGGATAATGCTCTGATGCATGAGGGGGAGTGGGTTGGGGATGGGGGTGAGGGAGTATGTGTGAAAAATATTTTGACACAGCCCAAAGGGATTTCTCCCCGACTTTTCCATTTCTGCATGAGAGGAGAGAGAGAGACGGGGTCACTGATCTAATAAAGCAGCCTTGCTGTGGATGTGTTGTGTCTTGCGTCACAGCTTCTGACCCAGGGCAGTGGGCAAGATGCAGGGATGACCCATCATCCAAGAGCCAAGATAAGAGGAAGGAAGGTGGGTGGATGGGAGTGGAGTATGTGAGGATTGAATGGGTGGGAGTGGTTTTTATGCCTTTGATTTTTGGCTACCTCCCTTGTAAGGGAGGGAAAAGCCTTTGGTATGTATATATGACCAGTTAAGTATTTTATAAAGACATGATGTAAGGAATTTAGATTATGGAAAAGAAAAACTTCTCATCTCTATACATTGCAGATATGCTACACCTTTGATGCTGGTCCAAATGCTTGCCTCTTTGTTCCTGGAGCAGCAGTTTCTGAAGTCATGCAGCTGGTTCTTGCTAATTTCCCTCAAGGAGAACACCAATTCGCAGGAGATTATGTAAAAGGCCTTCCAGTTCTGCCACACGAACTTAGTGAGGTGATGTTCACTACTGTGCTTGATATTCTCTCTTATTCTCTCTATCTTCTCTTCTTTCTTGGCTTTTTTCTTGCTTGTCTTACTCACCTACATCACTCCTCCATTCCCTGCTACATGTGACCCCCACATACTGAAATCTTTCCTCTGCCCTTTCACCACCATAGTGGAGGAGAAGGCAGTAGGAGGAAGATGGGTAGAGTATTTTAGGGAGTTGCTAAATTTGAAGGAGGATAGGGAGGGAGGGGTGGTTGCAGTGGGAAGCACTAAAAAAGTACTGTGATGAGTGAGGAAAGTGGATGACAAATAAGAAAAGATGAGGTGAAGGCAGTTGTTAAGATGATGAGAGCAGGTAAGGCACCTGGGTTGGACGGATGTCATGCAGAATGTCTGAAAAAAGGAGGTACAGTGATGGTGGACTGGCTGGTGAGTTTGTTTAATGTTTGTTTGGAAGAGGGTGAAGTGCCAGACTGGGAGAGTGCCTGTGTGGTTCCGCTTTACAGGGGAGAGGGGGACAGGTGTGAGTGTGGTAGTTTCAGAGGGATCAGCTTGTTAAGTATAGTTTGGAGGGCTTATGGGAGGGTCTTGTTTGAGAGGATTAGGAGAGGAACAGAGGGAGTAATTGGTGAGGAACAGTGTGGGTTTGGAACAGGTGGGGGTTGCATAGATCAGATTTTTGTGGTAAGACATATATGTGAAAGAGGTATAGGAAAAGGTAAGGATGTTTTTTAGGCTTTTGTGGATCTGGAAAATGCTTGTGACAGGGTGGACGGGGGGGCACTGTGGGAGGTATTGCAGATGTGTGGGATAAGAGGAAAGCTTTTAAGAGCTGTCAAGAGTTTTTACAAGAGTATTAGGGCATGTGTTCAGATTAGAAATGAAGAGAGCGAGTGGTTTGAGGTAAAGGTGGGACTTCATCATGGATGTGTTATGTCGCCTTGGCTGTTCAGTTTATACATGGATGGGGTGGTGCAAGAGGTACATGCAAGGGTGGTGTATCGGGGATTGGAGATGGTTAAAGAAAATGGAGAAAAATAGGAGATAAGCCAGCTGTTGTTTGCGGACAACACTGCACTTGTAGCAGGATCAGAGGAGGGATTGAGGAAGTTAGTGACAGAGTTTGGGAGAGTGTGTGAAAGAAGGAAGTTGAAGATAAATGTGGGTGAAAGTAGGGTGATGAGATGCACAAGGGGAGAAAGTGGCAGTAGACTGGAAGTGAGTATTAAGGGAGAGAGACTGGAGTAAGTGGATAGTTTTAGATACTTGGGTGCAAATGTAGCAGGAAGGGGAGGAGTGGAGGTGGAGGTAGAATGTAGATTGAGAGAAGCGAGTAAATACCTTGAGGGATTAAAAAGTGTAGTGAGAAATAGACATTTGGGAGTGGATGCTGAGAGGAGATTGTGTGAAGGAGTGGTTGTGCCAACGGCACTGTGCGGGGCAGAAGCACGGAACATGAGAGAGGAGAGGAGGGGTTTGAATGTGTTTGAGATGAGGTGTGATGGGGGTTGCAGAGCTGGATGTAGTGGGAGGAGAGGGGGTGAGGAGGGGAGTTGGGGTGGAGGGGGAGTTGGGAGATAGGGTTGATGAAGGAGTGTTGGGATAGTTTGGATGTATGGAGGGACTGAGTAAAGAAAGACTAGTAAAAGAGGTGTGGAAGGAGTGAACATGAGGCCTGGGATGAGATGGATGGATGGGGTAAAATGGGCATTGGGAAAGAAGGGAATGTCGGTTGAGGAAGGATGGGAGAGGACAGAAGATAGGGGTGAATGGCAAATGGTTGTGTATGGATGATGCTGTGGAGTGGGTGGGGGATGGGGGGATGAGGGAGCATGTGTGAGAAATAAATTCACACAGCCCAAAGGGATTTCGCCCTGTCTTTTCCTTTTCTGGATGAGGGGATGGAGAGGGGGGGTTGCCAATTTAATGAAGCAGCCTTGCTGTGGATGTGCTGTGTCTTGCAACACTGCTTCTTACCCAGGGCAGTGGGCAAGGTGTAGGGATGACCCGTCATCCAGGATGTGCCAAGATAAGAGGGAGGGTGGAGGGGAGAGGAGTATGTTAGGGATGGAATGGGTGGGAGTGGTTTTTATGCCTTTGTTTTTTGGCTACCTCCCTTGTAAGGGGGAAAAAGCCTTTGGTGTGTGTATGTATGTACAAGGGAGATAGCCAAAGTCTGACATACTCTCCCAAATTGCACAGGTACAAATCCCTGCCAAGCATCCTTGCATTTACCTTCCACCATCCCATCAATGTTGAACAACCATGGTAATGTTACACCCCTGGCACAGCCCAGTTTCTCTTCAAACTACTCATTCTCCACACTCAATACCCTCACAAAATTTCTGCTATTCAAATAAAAACTATTGACTACCCCCAACAGATTTCACTGCCTCTTCTGTTCTCTTCCATCTTCCTCATCCCATATCTTTGTGCACTTTATCATGCCCTCTTTAAAATATACCTTTTCTTTCTCTACTCCTATTTCTCCTTATCCTTTACTACATCCCATACTTCTCTCAGCTTTCCCTGGTAACTTTTATTTTTCCTTCTCATTTGAAATTAATAGAATCCATTCAACCATCTTTTCCATCTGAACAGGTTAAAGGTTGCCCTATCCCTCACCTTATTTGACTGAAAAACAATGCAGAGAGGCACAGGTCTTGCACATGACCCAACATCTGGAGCTGGTTTTTCCCCTCTGCCTCACTCTATAGCAACAACCCTCATCCACTCAAAATAGATTATGAAGCAGATGAGATCAACCCTTTTGGCCTTGTCATATTGCCATCCATTTATAATTTCTCTCCATTCACACCTGACATTGCACTGGATCTTCCCTACTTGACAGACATTTCAACCCATTACCCCTTGTCTCTCTTACCTAAGACCCACAACTTTTGGATACTGGCAACAGTAACCTTAGTAGACATTTCATGTGCATTAGCCAGGACAAAGTCCTGAAGCTATGCTACCCTGTTAGAGAGGTTGATAACTGAAATATAAATAATAATTACTTTCAGGCCAGCCAGAGTCTGGTTGAGGATGCAACACCTGGCTGTCTCCAGTTCCTGATTCACACCAAGGTTGGTGATGGGCCAAGACTTCTGCAAGATCTGTCTTCTCATCTTCTCGATATTAAATCAGGTCTTCCCAAAGATTACAGTGGTTGATTAAAAAGTACAAGAAAAGAGACATAAATTGACTTTTTTTAGAATGTATTTATCCAATTATATGTAGAAATAAAAACAGAAAGCATAGCTCACCACTTCCACAGAATAATATTTAACCTGAACATGTTACCTCTATATGAGGAGGTAGGAGGTAACAGAACTAGATTATAGGTTGATAGAAGTGTGTGGTGAAAAAACTTGTGACACCACATAATTGTAGAATTCTTTGGAGTTGGGAAATGGAAAAGAATATTGGTGGTGAAAGAAATCAGCTTTAAAATAGGTATTCTTGTTATACATTTATAGCACATATTTTAGTATTTGTCTTGTTATTACTGTAATAAAATTACAAAAGTACTACCTATTATTATTCATAAAAATAGTACACACCTTACACTGTATCTTGCTGCATTGCTTCTAACCCAGGCTGTGGGCAGAACACAGGGATGGACCTTCATCTACAAGGAATTAAAATAAAATGGAAGACAAGTAGGTGTTGGATGAGTGAATGGTGGGTGGAAACCTTGGTAAACCCGATTCTTGACTATTTCCTTCTTAAACCTAAATTTGTCCAATACTGTATAGTTATCTTGGTAAAGCTAGAGTAGGGCAATGTAAAATGAGGTGTTTCATGTCTCCTGTACAGCATTTGTATCTGTTGGTAGACCTGTTCTCTGTTAGTATGGTTTAAAGCTAGATAGTATTATGAATATAGACATGCTAGTGTGGTTCTTGCTTGTCATTGAAGGGATTTTCCTGTAGGGCTGATTTGGGAGTAATTTACATACATACACATACCAAAGGCTTTTTCCCCCTTACAAAGGCGACCCCCCTCTCCGTCCCCTCATGCAGGAAAGAAGAAGACGGGGAGAAATCCCTTTGGGCTGCGTCAAATTTTTTCTAGTACATACTTCCTCACCCCCCATCCCCCACCCACTTCCCCTCATGCATCATAGCCTCATCCATAATATTATTATCCACAAGGAGCTAAGATGAGAGGGGGGGAAACAGTGGTGGATGGAAGTGAAATGGGTATGTGCCTTTGACTTGGCTACCTCCCTTGTAAGAGGGAAAAAGCTCTTGGTATATAAATAGGTGTATATATATACTTTTATATCATGGAAGAAATCACCAGTTGCAGTGATGTCTTTCAAATAACCAAATCCAGTAGTCACAGTGGCTTGAAGTGGAGCTCTGAAGTCCAGGAGTCCAATCTGCTACCATCTTGCTACAAGTGGCAAATTTTACTCAAGCTAGTGGCACAGGCTTGTATTTACCTAGTTGTAATATATGGGAGGGGAGCTATGCTCGTGGTGACCCGTCTTTGTATCTCTCCGCATCAAGTTTTATCTTAAAATCTTGTATAGTGTTAGCACATACTGTTTTGTTGTCTAATTTGTTCCATGTATTTATCGCTCTGTGTGGGAAACTGTTCCTTTTCAAGTTTTTTCTATAACTATCCTTTTTCAATTTTTTCCGTGTCCTCTTGTTTTACCGTTGTCCCACATTAATAGGTCGTTCCTGTCTAAAACTTCCATTCCTTTCATTATTCTGTAGATAGTTAGCAAATCTCCTCTTTCTCTTCTTTGTTCCAGAGTTGGTAGTTCGAGTTTGTCCAATCTTTGCTCATATGTTAGTTCGGCGAGTGTCGGTGCTAGTTTTGTTGTCGCTCTTTGTAATCTTTCTAGTTTCTTAATATTCTTTTTGGTACTGGGTGTCCAAAGTGATGCTGCGTACTCAAGTTTTGGTCTTATTAGTGTAGTAAGTATTTTCCTTATCATTTCTTCGTCCATATAGGTAAATGCCACTTTGATTGCTCTCAATAAGTTGTAGGTTTCTCCGAACATCTTGTTTATATGCTTATCTGGTTTCATGTCCTTTCCAATCATCACTCCAAGATCTTTTTCATAGTTTGTTTTATTTATTTTTTCTTCCCCAATTCTGTAATCTTTTGATATTCTATTTTTACTCTTTCCAAATTCCATTATGCTGCATTTCTTAATATTGAATTTTACTTCCCATTTTTGAGTCTAATTCCATATTGTGTCCAGATCTTGTTGCAATGAGTTGCAGTCCTCTTCCGTTTTTACCTTTTTAAGTAATTTTGCATCATCTGCAAAAAAAATCATATAGCACTCCACGCCTTCATTCATGTCATTAACCCCTTCCATACGGTGCCGCACACGTAGGCGTCATGGACTTAGATCTCGGTGGCAGCAGCCAATGCCAGCCGTACGACGTGTCGTAATAATACTCGCATCATAAAATATAGTCACCGCTTATATCGATCGTTCTCTCTTCACCCGTGAATTTTGATAACCATAGAAAATGCGATTACAAAAGAATTAGAAAGAATGTCATTATGGAGGGGCGACTACAATAAATATAATCAAGACGCCGATATGGCAGCCTCGCGAATACACTCGCTCCCCATGACGCCTACTTGTGCGGCACCGTATGGAAGGGGTTAATGTATACAGCGAACATGATCGGGGCCAGTACCGATCCTTGCGGGACACCGCTTTTTACTTCTTCCCAGTTGGAGAATTTTTCTCTAATTACAACTCTCATTTTCCTCCCAATCAGGAAGTCTTTCATCCATTCCAATAATTTTCCTCTGATGCCACCTTTTGACACCTATCTTATTTATCAGTTTCCTATGAGGTACCTTATCGAATGCCTTTTGCAGGTCCAGAAAAGCACAGTCTGCCCATCCATCTCTTTCTTCTATTATGTCTACTAATCTTGAGTAAAAGCAAATCAGATTTGTTGTACAGGATCTCCCTTGTCTAAATCCAAATTGATTTGGGTTCAGTATAGATTTTTCTTCCAGGTACTTAACCCATCTGTTTTTGATCACTCTTTCACAAATTTTTGCTATTGTGCTTGTTAGTGAGACCGGTCTGTAGTTAGATGGATCTTCCTTATCACCTCCCTTATAAATTGGTACAATGTTTGCTTTTTTCCAGTCCAATGGTACTTTTCCTTCTTTAATTGATGATTTAATTATATCATATATTTTGTCAGTTAATTCTTCCATGCATTCTTTCAGTATCCAGTTTGCTATTCCGTCTGGGCCATGTGATTTTCTGACATCCAGGGTTTTAATTTGATCACTGATTTCTTTTTGTGTTACGTTTATTTCTTTCATTGCTGGGGATAATTCTCTCTCTCTAACTTCACTGTTAGGCGAGTTTTCTATTGTGAATACTGATCTGAAGTGGTTGTTCATTATTTCAGCCATTTCCAGTTCTTCTGTAAATTCCTTTTTATCTTGGCGCAGTTTTTCTATTTCTTGTTTGTTTTTCAGTTTTCCATTTACATATTTGTAAAATAGTTTGGGTTCTTCTTTACATTTGTCTATTATCTTTTTTTCGTAATTTCTCTTTTCATCTCTGCGTATTTTTACATATTCGTTTCTTAGTTTGATGTATGTTTGCCATTTGCTTTGTTTCTTATCTCTTTTCCATTTTTTCCAAGCTTTGTCCCTTTTTTCCTTTGCTTCACTACATCTTTTGTTGTACCAGTTCTTTATGTATGCCTTTTCCATTTTTTTTTGTGGTACGAATTTGTCCACTCCTTCATTATAAATTTCTTTTAGTATGTTCCATTTTTCTTCTATCCCTGTTTCTTCGTTTTGGAATTTTTCCCAGTTTGCATTGCGAAAGAATGTTTTAAGTTTCTCAAAGTTTGTTTTGTTATACATGGGTCTTCCTATTCTATGTTTAACATTTTTGCTTTGGTCTGGTTGTTCTTTCAATTCCATTTCTATTAGTACATGGTCACTTTTTCCTATCGGAGTTTTGTAAATAATATTATCGATTATCTCAGGTTCTGTTGTAAGTATTAAGTCCAATATTGAGGGTTCTTCATTTCCTCTATATCTAGTATTTTCTCTAATCCACTGGGTCATTGTGTTTAGCAAAGCATGTATACAGTATACATGAACTGAGATTAAACCATATACAGCCATACATGTGTGATGGGAAGGGTTATGAGCAACAGGGTGCATTTGGCCCTCCACCACCCTCAGAAAATGTTTGTACAAATAAATAAGTGAATAGGAAATGGCTTGTAATGCCTGTTTGATGTGGAGTGACTGGCTAAGGCACTGTGAGGAGGGTATTTGACTTCATAAGTATTCTCTGTGAGAGTGCCCCCAATCTTCAGCTACAGTCATGAGTGAGTTAAACTGTCTTTCACCCAGACAGTAACCAGTAGACAAGCACTATATAAAATGCCATCTTGCTCTTTATTGCCCTCCAATGGTGCAGAGCAAAGCAGGTCAGCATCTGGATTATTCCAGGCATTTATCACGAGAAAATCTTAATACATACATACATATACCAAAGGCTTTTTCCCCCTTACAAGGGAGGTAACCAAAAAGAAAAAGGCATAAAAACCATCCCCACCCACTCCATCCCTAATACACTCCACTCCCCTCCACCCTCCCTCTTATTTTGGCACCTCCTGGATGATGGGTCATCCCTGCATCTTGTCCACTGCCCTGGGTCAGAGGCAGTGTCGCAAGACACAGCACATCCACAGCAAGGCCGCTTCATTAAATCGGCGACCCCCCCCTCTCTGTCCCCTCATGCAGAAAAGAAGAAGACAGGGAGAAATCCCTTCAGGCTGCATCAAATTTTTCTCATATACTACCATCCCCCACCCATTCCACCTCATGCATCACAACATCATCCATATACAACCATTCTCCATTCACCCTTGTCTTCTGCCCTCTCCTGTCCTTCCTCAACAGACATTCCCCTCTTCCCCAAAGCCCCTCTCACCCCATCCATCCATCTCATCCTAGGCCACCCCCTCATGTTCACTCCCTCCACATCTGCCTTCCATACCTCTTTTACTAGTCTTTCTTCACTCATTCTTTCCATGTGTCCAAACCATCCCTATACTCTTTCATCCACCCTATCTCCCAACTCCCTTACCACCCCTGTTCTCCTCCTCACCTCTTCATTCCTCACTCTATCCAGCCTAGTAACCCCTATCATACTTCTCAGACACCTCATCTCAAATACATTGAAACCTCTCTTCCATGTTTCTGCCCCATACAGTGCTGTTGGCACAATCACTCCTTCATATAATCTCCTCTTAGCATCCATTCCCAAATGTCTATTCCTCATTACACTTTTTAAACCACCAAGGCATTTACTCGCTTCTATCAATCTACATTCTACCTCCACTCCACCCTTTCCTGCCACATTTGCACCTAAGTATCTAAAACTATCCACTTCCTACAGTCGCTCTCCTTTAATGCTTACTTCCAGTCTGCTGCCACTTTCACTCCTTGTACATCTCATCACCTTACTTTTACCCACATTTATCTTCAACTTTCTTCTTTCACACACTCTCCCAAATTTTGTCACCAACTTCCTCAATCCTTCCTCTGATCCTGCTACAAGTGCAGTGTCGTCTGCAAACAACAGCTGGCTCACCTCCCACTTTTCTCCATTTTCTTTAAACATCTCCAATCCCTGACCCACCACCCTTGCATTTACCTCTCACACCGCCCCATCCATGTATAAGTTGAACAGCCAGGGCAACATAAAACATCCCTGACGAAGTCCCACCTTTACCTCGAACCACTCACCCTCTCCATTTCTAATCCTGACACATGCTCTACTACTCTCATAAAAACTTGACAGCTCCTAGAAGCTTTCCTCCTATCCCATATATCTGCAAAATCTCCCACAGTGCCTTCCTGTCTACCCTGTCATAAGCCTTTTCCAGATCCATAAGCCCAAAAAAACATCCTCACCTTTCCCTATAGCTTTCTCACATATCTGTCTTACCACAAAAATCTGATCTACACAACCTCTACCTGTCCTAAATCCACACTGCTCCTCACCAATCACTCCCTCTGTTCCTCTCAATCAAGATCCTCCCATAAGCCTTCCCAACTACACTTAACAAGCTAATCCCTCTGAAACTACTACATACACTTGTCCCCTTTTCCCTTGTAAAGTGGAACTATACAGGCACTCCTCCAGTTCTCCAGCAAACATTAAATAACCTCACCAGCCAGTCCACCATCATTGTACCTCCTTTTTTTTTAGACATTCTGCATGGCATCCATCCAGACCAGGTGCCTTACCTGCTCTCATCATCTTAACAACTGCCTTCACTTCATCTTTCCTTATTTCTCCTCCATTTTCCTCACTCTTCACAGTCATTTTCTCAGCACTTTCCACTGTAACTATCACCATTTGCAGTGATGTCTTTCAAATAATCAAATCCAGCAGTCACAGTGGCTTGAAGTGGAGCTCTGAAGTCCAGGAGTCCAATCTGCTACCATCTTACTACAAGTGGCAAATTTTACTCATGATAGGAACAGATTAATTCATAACTCTACTCACGTAAGAAACTTACCATCACAGTCCTATGCAGTGGGAAATGAGAAACCCTAGTAAAGCCTTGTCTGTTGCTGCAAGCCACTGGATTTCTTAGAGCAATGTTAGGTTGCCTTCCCACCTGGCCTGGACTGTCAGGAACCAATGCTATGTAGCCCACGGTGGGTCCCAGGAATTAAATTTGCAACCACTTGCTCATGAGATTGACACAGTATCCAATGGGATGCCATGCAGCCACTTATTATACAATTGTGTTAATCTGATTTATTCTCTATTTACTTATATTATTTAATAAGTTTTATTATTGTTTTAATTGTTCATTTCATTTGTATATTTGTTTCATTTTTATTTTAACTTAATTTTTTATGTTATATATGTAGTTTTACATATAATTTACCCTATCTGGGATATTGGCTGCATGTTGTGGCAAAGTAGCATAGAGTTGATACTTTAGGGTCTATATGGGGTGCCCCTATGGACCAGAGCCACACATCATTTTGTCTGTGATACAGGAGGACCCTGCTCAGAGAGAAATGATGACACTTTTATTATACTGCTACTGTCCTTTAGTTATGCTGTCCCCCAACCCCTTGTTGCTGTCCTGTACCATTTTTCTGAATATTCATTCCCTTGTTTTGCCTACCCTGTGGTGGGGGATAGAATGCTGCCACCAAGTATTTCCACTTGGATCGTAAGAGGCGAGAAAAATAGGATGGGGATTGGGACTAGGCATTCCTTAAAAAAGTAAAGGCATAAGAGGGTCTAGGAGTTTCCAACCAGTACCCTAAGGTTTGGGTCTTTTAATGTCTGTGGATGTGGTACAGATGAGAGTAAAAGGGAAGAGATAGGTAGTATGTTTGTGAGAAGAAAGATGGGTGTGTTGGCTTTGAGTGAAACTGAGTTGAGAGGGAAGGGTGAGTGTGAGTTTGGGTGTGTAGTTGGGAGGTTCTCACCAGTGAAGAAAGGGCAAGGGAGAGAAGGGGTGGCTATACTATTAAGTGAAGAGATAGGTTAACATGTAGTGGAGTGGAAGGAGGTTTCTTCAAGGTTAATGTGGATGAAGGTGAAACTGGGAAAGATGTGGGTTTTTGTGAGTGCATATGGGCTTGCTAGTGAGAACAGTGTAGAAGAAAGGGAGGCTGTTTGGATAGATTTAAATGAGAGCATAGAGGGATTAGGGAGGAATGCCAATGTAGTAGTATTGGGAGACCTTAATGCTAGGGTAGGAAATGAACCAATTGACGGAGTGGTTGGGAAATGTGAAGTTCCAGGAAAAAATTGTAGTGGAGAGTTGATGGGTTGGAAATGTGTCTAGAGAGTTGATGATAGCAAATACAGTGTTTCGGAAGAAAGTCAAGCATAAGTACACATGGGAGAGGGTGGTGGATGGGAGGGTGGTAGAGCATTAATGGACTATGTAGTGGTAGATAGAAGTATAATAGGGAGAGTTAAGGATGTACATGTTCTAAGGAGAGAGAGTGGGGGAATATCGGATCATTTTTTGGTGGAAGGTAAGTTGAGAGTGGAGGTTAGATGGAAAAAGAGGAAAAGGACAAAAGGTAGGGAGGTGCTTAAAGTGAACTGCTTAAATGAGAAGGAAAAGGAGAAGGAGCACAAGAAGAAGTTGAGAGAGGAGTGAAGGATAGAGTAGAAATAAGAGTGGAGGAATGGGGATGGTTCAAGAAGGGAGTTACAAGGTGTGCAAAGATGGTGTGTGGAACAAGAAGGACGGGGGAAAATAGAAAGAAGGACAGTGAGTGGTGGGATGAGGAAACAAAGAAGGTTGTAGAAGAGAAGAAGCGAGCTTTCACAGATTGGTTACAAAATAGGATGAGGGAGTCATATGAGAGGTACAAAGAAAAGAGAAGTAAAGCACAAGATAGAGGAGGCAAAGAGGAGAGCAGATGTGAAATGGGGTAAGAGTATGACAGAAAATTTTGAAAGTAATAAAAAAATGTTTTAGAAATTAAGAGAGGAAGAGGAGGTGAATCAAGTAGAGAAGAAAAGGTAAAAGGTGCAGATGGAGAGATAATAATGGAAGAGAAGGCAGTAAGAGGAAGATGGGCAGAGTATTTTAGGGAGTTGCTAAATGTGAAGGAGGATAGGGAGGGAAAGGTAGTTGCAGTGGGAAGTACTAAGAAAATGACCGTGATGAGTGAGGAGAAATAAGGAAGGATGAAGTGAAGGCAGTTGTTAAGATGATGAGAGCAGATAAGGCACTTAGTCTGGATGGATGCCATGCAGAATGTCTGAAAAAAGGAGGTACAATGATGGACTGGCTGATGAGGTTATTTAATGTTTGTTTGAGAGAGGGTAGAGTGCCACAGAACTGGAGGAGTGCCTGTATAGTTCCACTTTACAAGGGAAAGAAAATGGAGAAAAGTGGGAGGTAAGCCAGCCGTTGTTTGCGGACAACACTGTGCTTTTAGCAGGATTATAGGAGGGATTGAGGAAGTTAGTGACAGTTTGGGAGAGTGTGTGAAAGAAGGAAGTTGAGGATAAATGTGAGTAAAAGTAAGGTGAGATGTACAAGGGGTGAAAGTGGCAGCAGACTGAAAGTGAGTATTAAGGAAGAGAGACTAGAGGAAGTGGATAGTTTTAGATAATTGGGTGCGAATGTGGCAGGAAAGAGAGAAGTGGAGGTGGAGGTAGAATGTAGATTGAAAGAAGCAAGTAAATGCCTTGGTGGATTAAAAAATGTAATGAGAAATAGACATTTGGGAATGGATGCTAAGAGGAGATTGTATGAAGGAGTGATTGTGCTGACATCACTGTATGGGGGCAGAAACATGGAACATAAGAGAGAAGGAGTTTGAGGTGAGGTGTCTGAGAAGTATGATAGGGCTACTAGGCTGGATAGAGTGAGAAATGAGGAGAACGGGGGTGGTGAGGGAGTTGGGAGATAGGGTGGATGTGTACAGTTGCGACAATCATGTGGCATGGAACGTGCATGATGCCGCCCACGACCTGACGCTTCTCTCCCAGTACGACCCTTCTTGAACCGACCTAACCTAACCCAGTGCAATGATGTAATTACACACCACGGGTAACTTACCTATGCGGTATATATAGCGGCTTCCGTCACATGTAAAATCAGTTTACTCGTACCATACAATAAAGGAGACGAACTCACCAAAACCTCTTTCTCTTCACCAATAGTAGCATCGCTACACTGGTGACCATCTGGAGTGACCACCATGGACCCGTCTCCCATTGCTGCCGCCCCCACCACCGCTCCATCTCTCCCAACGGCCACGGGGGAACATTAAACCAAGCACAGCATACGTCGAGATGCTGTCTATCGCCTGCCTTCTATCCACAGCCGTCAGATGTGACTCCTGCGCCCCCTAGCGCCAGTCCGATTTGTCCTTCGCAACGTTAATGACGAAATAATCACCACAGCAGCAGCGCCAGCCTACAGGCACCACCAATAGACACTGGACCACATCAATCTGATGCACTGCAGACCTGCATCTAGCCTCTGGGAGTCGCCACAACTCCTGGAGCTTCGTCCTAGCAAAGGTCAGGACATCTCTCCTCGGTGCTGACTTTCCCATTTATTACAGGTCAACGTCACCAACACCCATCTGGTCTACGCAACAGCTCCCGCCTCGACTGCCCTCCAAACCGCACCGCCATCGACGCTAGACAACTAACGACCGACGCTCACCGCAGCCATCTGGGGCAACCTCATCATGTCTCCAGAAGAGATGGTTCATCTCAACTCCATTGTAGACCGTATCGCAATCAACCACGGCTACTGTCATCGACGCTAAACATTCATACTTCCAACGCTCATCGAGCCATCTGGGGCAACATCAACATGTCCCCAGCGGAGATGACCAGTGGCCATCCCCTCGTATGCGGAATGCCCCTTAAGCCAAGACAAATTTAAGAGGGTAGTATTGTACAGTCGCGACAACCACGTGGCATGGAACGTGCATGATGTCGCTCACGACCTGACGCTTCTCTGCCAGTGCAACCCTGCTTGACCCGACCTAACCTAACCCAGTGCAATTATGTAATTACACACCACGGGTAACTTACCCACGCGGTATATATAGCGGCTTCCGCCGCATGTAAAATCAGTTCACTCGTACCTTACACTAAAGGAGACGAACTCACCAAAACCTCTTTCTCTTCACCAATAGTAGCATCGCTACAGATAAAAGAGTATTGGAATGGTTTGGACACATGGAAACAATGAGTGAAGAAAGACTAGTAAAAGAGGTGTGGAAGGCAGATATGGAGGGAGTGAACATGAGGAGGCGACCTAGAATGAATGGATGGATGGGGTAAAAGGGGCTTTGGGGAAGAGTGGAATGTCAGTTGAGGAAGAACGGGAGAGGACAGAAAAAGGGTAAATGGAGAATGGTTGTATATAGATGATGTGATGCATGAGGTGGAATGGGTGGGGGATGAGGTAGTATGTGTGAGAAAAATATGACAGAGCCCAAAGGGATTTCTCCCCGTCTTCTTTTCTGCATGAGGGGACGGAAGGGGTGGGTCGCCGATTTAATGAAACAGCCTTGCTGTGGATGTGCTGTGTCTTGGGACACTGCTAACCCAGGGCAGTGGACAAGATGCAGGGATGCCCGTCATCCAGGAGGTGCCAAGATAAGAGAGAGGGTGGAGGGGAGTGGAGTGCATTAGGGATGGGATCTATTTTTGGAGGAGTGCCTGTGTAGTTCTACTTTCCAAGGGAGCGGAGGACAGGTGTGAGTGTGGTGGTTTTGGAGGGATCAGCTAGTTGAGTGTGGCTGGGAGGGTCTTGATTGAGAGGATTGGAAGAGGAACAGAGGGAGTAATTGGTGAGGAACAGTGTGGGTTTAGGACAGGTAGGGGTTGCGTAGATCAGATTTTTGTGGTGAATGTACAGATATGTGAGAGGGCTATAGGAAAAGGTAAGGATGTTTTTTGGGTTTTTATGGATCTAGAAAGGGTGGACAGGAGGGCACTGTGGGAGGTATTTCAGGTATATGGGATGAGGGGAGAGCAGTCAAGAGTTTTTACGAGAGTAGTAGAGCCTCTACCCTGTCATAAGCCTTTTCCAGATCCATAAAAGCCCAAAAAACATCCTTACCTTTTCCTATAGCTTTCTCACATATCTGTCTTACCACAAAAATCTGATCTACGCAATCTCTACCTGTCCTAAACCCACACTGTTCCTCACCAATTACTCCCTCTGTTCCTCTCCTAATCTTCTCAATCAAGACCCTCCCATAAGCCTTCCCAACTACACTTATCAAGCTAATCCCTCTGAAGCTACTACACTCACACTTGTCCCTTTTTCCCTTGTAAAGTGGAACTATGCAGGCACTCCTCCAGTCCTCCGGCAATCTACCCTCTCTTAAACACTGTGGGAGGTATTGCAGGTATATGGGATGGGGGGAGAGCAGTCAAGAGTTTTTACGAGAGCAATAGAGCGTCTACCCTGTCATAAGCCTTTTCCAGATCCATAAAAGCACAAAAAATATCCTTACCTTTTCCTATAGCTTTCTCACGTATGACTTACCACAAAAATCTGATCTACGCAATCTCTACCTGTTCTAAACCCACACTGTTCCTCACCAATTATTCTCTCTATTCCTCTCCTAATCCTTTCAATCAAGATCCTCCCATAATCCTTCCCAACTACACTTAACAAGCTAATCCCTCTGAAACCACTACACTCACACTTGTCCCTTTTTCCCTTGTAAAGTGGAACTATGCAGGCACTCCTCCAGTCCTCCGGCACTCTACCCTCTTAAACAAGCATCAAATAACCTCACCAGCCAGTCCACTATCACTGTACCTCCTTTTTTCAGACATTCTGCACGACATCCATCCAGATCAGGTGCCTTGCCATTTTTTTTTTTTCAATTTAACAGTTTATTCAACAAAATATTACATATTACATTTGCATGTTGAAGTTGCACATGTATACATACATATAAAACATCAATTTGTTGAAAAGGAGAGGGCAGAAGCAGTAGCTATAAAATGCTTTCCCTTAGTTTATATATAAGTATTTGAGTAGATGTGGGTCTTTGTAAGTGCATATGGGCCTGGCAGTGAGAAGAGTGTAGAAGAAAGGGAGGCCTTTTGGATAGATCTAAATGAGTGCATAGAGGTTTTGGGAAGAAATGTCAATGTGATAGTACTGGGAGATCTTAATGCTAGGGTGGGAAATGGTCCAATCGATGGAGTGGTTGGGAAATGTGGAGTTCCAGGAAAGAATCGTAGTGGAGAGTTGATGGTGGAAATGTGTCTAGAAAGAGAGTTGATGATAGCAAATACAGTGTTTCGGAAGAAAGTCAAGCATAAGTACACATGGGAGAGGGTGGTGGAGGGAAGGGTGGTAGATAGAGCGCTAATGGATTATGTAGTGGTAAATAGGATTATGATAGGAAGAGTTAAGGATGTACATGTGCTAAGGGGAGAGGGTGGGGGTATATCAGATCATTTTTTGGTGGAAGGTAAGTTGAAAGTGAAGGATAGATGGAGGAAGAGGAAAGGGACAAAAGGTAGGGAGGTTCTTAGAGTGAACTCTTTGAATGAGAAGGAAAAGGAGAAGGAGTACGGAAAGAAGCTGAAGGAGGAGTGGGAGGGAGTAAAGGGTAGAGTAGAGCTGGGTGTGGAGGAGGAATGGGGATGGTTCAAGGAGGGAGTCATAAAGTGTGCAAGGATGGTGTGTGGAACAAGAAGGACAGGGGGAAATAGAAGAAAGGGTAGTGAATGGTGGGATGAGGAAACAAAAAAGGTTGTAGAAGAGAAGAAGCGATCTTTCACAGATTGGTTACAAAATAGGACGAGGGAGTCATATGAGAGGTACAAAGAAAAGAAAAGAGAAGTAAAGCAAAATGTAAAGGTTGCAAAGAGGAGAGCAGATGTGAAATGGGGTAAGAGTATGACAGAAAATTTTGGAAGTAATAAAAAGATGTTTTGGAAAGAAATTAAGAGAGGAAGAGGAGGCGAATCAAGTAGAGAAGAAAAGGTAAAAGGTGCAGATGGAGAGATGATAATGGAAGAGAAGGCAGTAAGGGGAAGATGGGCAGAATATTTTAGGGAGTTGCTAAATGTGAAGGAGGATAGGGAAGGAAAGATTGCTGCAGTGGGAAGTGCTAAGAAAATGACCATGATGAATGAGGAGAATGGAGGAGAAATAAGGAAGGATGAGGTGAAGGCAGTTGTTAAGATGATGAAAGCAGGTAAGGCACCTGGTCTGGATGGATGCCATGCGGAATGTCTGAAAAAGGGAAGTACAGTGATGGTGGACTGGTTGGTGAGGTTATTTAATGTTTGTTGGAGAGAGGGTAGAGTGCCGGAGGACTGGAGGAGTGCCTGTATAGTTCCTCTTTACAAGGGAAAAGGGGACAAGTGTGAATGTAGTACTTTCAGAGGGATTAGCTTGTTGAGTGTAGTTGGGAAGGCTTATGGGAGGATCTTGATTGAGAGGATTAGGAGAGGAACAGAGGGAGTAATTGGTGAGGAGCAGTGTGGATTTAGGACAGGTAGAGGTTGTGTAGATCAGATCTTTGTGGTAAGACAGATATGTGAGAAAGCTATAGGAAAGGGGAAGGATGTTTTTTGGGCTTTTATGGATCTGGAAAAGGCTTATGATAGGGTAGACAGGAAGGCACTGTGGGAGGTTATGCAGATATACGGGATAGGAGGAAAGCTTCTGGGAGCTGTCAAGAGTTTTTATGAGAGTAGTAGAGCTTGTGTCAGGATTGGGAATGGAGAGAGTGAGTGGTTCGAGGTAAAGGTGGGACTTCGTCAAGGATGCGTTATGTCGCCCTGGCTGTTCAACTTATACATGGATGGGGTGGTGCGAGAGGTAAATGCAAGGGTAGTGGGCAAGGGATTGGAAATGGTTAAAGAAAATGGAGAAAAGTGGGAGGTGAGCCAGCTGTTGTTTGTCGGACGACACTGCGCTTGTGGCAGGATCGGAGGAGGGATTGAGGAAGTTGGTGGCAGAGTTTGGGAGAGTATGTGATAGAAGAAAGCTAAAGATAAATGTGGGTAAAAGTAAGGTGATGAGATGTACAAGGGGTGAAAGTGGCAGTAGACTGGAAGTGAGCATTAAGGGAGAGCGACTGGAGGAAGTGGATAGTTTTAGATACTTGGGTGCAAATGTGGCAGGGAAAGGTGGAGTGAAAGTGGAGGTAGAATGTAGATTGAGAGAAGCGAGTAAATGCCTTGGTGGATTAAAGAGTGTAATGAGGAATAGACATTTGGGAATGGATGCTAAGAGGAGACTGTATGAAGGAGTGATTGTGCCAACAGCACTGTATGGGGCAGAAACATGGAACATAAGAGAAGAAGAGAGAAGGAGTTTGAATACATTTGAGATGAGGTGTCTGAGAAGTATGATGGGGGTTACTAGGCTAGATAGAGTGAGAAATGAGGAGGTGAGGAGGAGAACAGGGGTGGAAGAGGAGCTGGGAGATAGGGTTGATGAAAGAGTATTAGGATGGTTTGGACACATGGAAAGAATGAGTGAAGAAAGACTAGTAAAAGAGGTGTGGAAGGCAGATGTGGAGGGAGTGAACATGAGGGGACGTCCTAGGATGAGGTGGATGGATGGGGTGAAAGGGGCTTTGGGGAGGAGGGGAATGTCTGTTGAGGAAGGACGGGAGAGGACAGAAGACAGGAGTGAATGGAGAATGGTTGTATATGGATGATGTTGTGATGCATGAGGTGGAATGTGCGGGTGGATGGGGGGTGAGGTAGTATGTGTGAGCAAAATTTGACGCAGCCCGAGGGGATTTCTCCCCGTCCTCTCATTTTATGCAATGGGGGGATGGAGAAGGGGGGTCGCCGATTTAATGAAGCGGCCTTGCTGTGGATGTGCTGTGTCTTGCAACACTGCTTCTGACCCAGGGCAGTGGACAAGGTGCAGGGATGACCCGTCATTCAGGAGGTGCTAAGATAAGAGGGAGGGTGGAGGGGTGTGGAGTGTATTCAGGGATGGAATGGGTGGGAATGATTTTATGCCTTTTTCTTTTTGGCTACCCCCCTTGTAAGGGGGAAAAGGCCGTGGTATATGTATGTATGTAATTAAGGACAGTATTTACAATATTTTTCACAGAAAAGTACATTTTATCACAAAAGTATTAATAGTAATAGTAATTGTATCCAGTTGGAGCTGCCAATATTTACAATTTGTATAGATATAAGATGTAGATATACAATTTGGGTAAACAGTGTTCACAAGAAGCTACACACGTATAAAGACATACATGCATTTACAATTTATATAGATATAAGGTGTAGATATACAATTTGGGTAAACAGTGTTCATAAGAAGCTACACACGTATCAAGACATACATACATACATATACATTCTGATATACGGTGGCACGGTTGGTAGAATTCCCGACTGTCACTATGGCGGTCCGGGTTCGAATCCTGCCCAGGGCTGAAATAATTTTAGTATCGCTGTGCTTCGAGTCGTTACTCCAACTCTCGTGGGCGGGGAGTTGTGTCACAGCATTACCCATAGATCGGTCATACGAGCTCTGAGCTCTCTTCCGGGAGGGAAATAGCTGTCGTTCACGGGTCCAGCACGTGGTCCAAAGACCAAGCTGAATACCCACACACATGACTCACGATTCCACGTCAAATACTCCAGAACAAATGCTCACATAACTGTAGCAACAGATTAATTAACATTCCCTGGTGGTATCCACGCAATTTATACGTAAATTCAGTTGGCCAGCTATAACTCCCACCAAAGTATGCCACATCTACATCAAATTATTCCTGTCCCCATTTGTGAGCATTGGTTGCCTTGGTGTGAGCAACCGTCCTGTGATCAAATGTCGCGGCACGTCCGTATTTGGTTTGTTAGGTCAGTCGTTGAGTTTATTCAGGTGAGGTTATCAGAAGGGTGCTATGCAGGGCAGGACGGTGTAGGTTCATGTGAGGTCACCAGAGTGGTACTGTGCAGGGTAGGACAGTGTGAGCAACCGTCCTGTGAGCAAATGTTGCGGCACGTCTGTATTTGGTTTGTTAGGTCAGTCGTTGAGTTGATTCAGGTGAGGTTATCAGAAGGGTGCTATGCAGGGCAGGACGGTGTAGGTTCATGTGAGGTCACCAGAGTGGTACTGTGCAGGGTAGGACAGTGTGAGCAACCGTCCTGTGAGCAAATGTTGCGGCACGTCTGTATTTGGTTTGTTAGGTCAGTCGTTGAATTGATTCAGGTGAGGTTATCAGAAGGGTGCTGTGCAGGGCAGGACGGTGTAGGTTCATGTGAGGTCACCAGAGCGGTACTGTGCAGGGTAAGACGGTGTCCTGTTGGGCATGTTCAGAATCCACATCTTCCACAGCACATCACCTGGAACGAAACGAAAGGAAACAGCAGCAGGAAGAGCAACTCACAGCAATTTACCATACACACCCACAGTAGTAATGAAGTTAAAAGGAAGATCTAGGACTTCAAAATACTCGTAGGTGACAATCGCTAAGAATTTATCAGAATCTGAAAATTATGCATATACAATGCACAATAACAAAGTTGAAAAGATAATACGGGATTCATTAACACCTGAAAACAAGTATGATTTCATTTAATCTTTGCGCCAAGAAATAGCTTATTTCAGTTGTGAATTATAGATTTTTGTTCTAATTATTGCAGCGATACTTGGTTTTCGGGACTGTTTAATTAATATTAGTATGATTTCATAAGTGATTTTTTAAGACGGAATTTGATATTTGATAGATTTTTTTTTTTTTTTTTTGGGGGGGGGGGGTTAATTGTAACCCCTTTTTGGTTGGTGATTGTCGTAGGTTACATAAGGCGGACTTAATGCAGGCGAGAATAACTCCAAACGGGGAGTTTTCTTCTATTTATTTATAAAAGGAGAATCTGGTTGGAAATAAAACAAACTACAAATGGCCCCTGTGGGCAAAATACAGTAAGTGCCAGGCCTTGACCTAGGGCACACCTGGTTGGCAGGCTCATCGACCTGCTCAGTCCTCTTGCTGGCAGGCTCTTGACCTGCCCAGCTCTCCTGTCTTTGTTACATTATCGTCGGTTAGTATAGGGGGTTAGTGGGTTGTCTTAAGTAAGGGTGTTAGTCTTGTTATTCTATACATTGGAGTCAGTTTTATATATGAGGGTTAGTCGTATAGTTGGTGGGTATGGTTAGGTATGTTATATATATATTAGCTTATGGGTAATATAATAGGGACAGGTATAATAAAGGGGGTTTAATGGGTTTCTCTGGTGACATTGGGCATCTATATCTTGTTTGTCTGATTTCTGCTGCGTTAGATGTATATTTTGGGAAAGCAAAGTAAGCAAGATGGGAGTGAGTGCTATGTTGCAAGCATGTGGATCACGTGCGTGGTAGGTGATGGTTAGTAATGGTTACATAATTCTTTATCAAGTCTGTTCCATATGTTGATGCCTACGGTTGATGAACACTGTCCTTTTTTGTTTGTTCTATATTGGGGTTTAAATAATTGGGGTTTAAATAAGCCTGGACGCATAGCTGGTTTCATGAGTAATGTAAAATTTCATTACATTTGGAGCCATTTGCTTATTAAAAATTTGGTGCATAACACTGGCGGTTTTGTACTTTATCGAGTCCTTGAACTTTAGTAGATTTTTTTTTTTTTTTTATAAATTATTTGTATGGTCTAGTCGTCCTACATATTTCATATTATACGCAATGCTTTCTTTTGTAAAGTAATTATACGTTGTAAATTAGTTTGATATGTGTTACCCCATACCTCTGAGCAATAGTTTAAGTACGGGAGGAAGAGACTACAATAAATGGTCCACAGGGTATTTTCATTTAGGAGATTTCTCATTTTATGCATTATTCCTGTTTTCGATAGCTTTGCTATCACATGATAAATATGTTTCCAGTTAGGTTGATCGTCTAGATACACACCTAAGAATTTACTGACAGACGCTTTTTCAATAATTTCATTGTTTATTTTATAGGGTTATTACTTGCATTATTATTGTAAAAAACTAAATAGTTTTAGATACATTTAAGGAAAGCTTATTGGCTGAAAACCAGCTATATAGCTGATGTAATTCTTCATTGATAGTCTGTATCAGTTGGTCGGAATTTGTATCAGAGCAAAGAATGGTAGTATTATCGGCGAACAGTATGAACTTTATTAAGTCGGATACATTAATAATGTCATTTATGTATAATAAAAACAGTTTAGGTCCTAACACTGATCCTTGTGGTACCCCACATGTTAAGGGTGATTCTCGTGACTTTTCTTCCTCCGATGACTACATATCGTCTCCTGTTAATTAGATAAGATTTTAACCAGCCATTAACCTTACCTCTTCATCCATAGTGTTCGGCCTTTCGTATTAAAATCTCGCGATTTACTGTATCAAACGCCTTTTTAAGGTCAATAAAGATTCCAGCTGTTTTTTCTTTCGATATTGTTAGTTATTTCTTCAATTAATTCCATTACTGCTGATGACGTTGAAATGTTTCTTTGAAATTCATACTATGGTCAAGGACATCATTTTTATTTAGGAACGAGTCTAGGCGAGTTGTGAATAACTTCTCCAGCAGTTTAGATAAATGTGCTAATAGCGAAATTGGTCTATAGTTGTTATAGCTAGATTTATCGCCTGATTTAAATATAGGAACTATTTTTGATGTTTTCATAGCGTCTGGGAATATTCCTTGCTCAAATCATTTATTGCGTATTGTTAAAAAATATTTTTTATGTTGGCATAATTTGCTTTACGAAGCTCATATTAATTCCTACATAGTCAAGCGATTTCTTGCTTTACACTGATTTAACAGTATTCATAAGCTCGTGTAGTGACGCGCCGCTGGTCAAAATCAGACAGGCCGCTACACAATTCTATTCTATTCTATGTAATTAGGGAGTGAAGCTCCCACGGGCTTTTAATGTGAGCCCGTTTGGAGGGTGATTTGACTTATGAGTGTGTGTGGGCCCAACCACACACACTCATACATTCACAAAATGTGCATACGCATGTAAAATATGCATGCACATCTCGGCGAATGCACCCTTCATGATGTATCGGTGTTTGGTGTTACAGTAGAGTTAACAAGTGAAATACATGTATATATATATATATATATATATATATATATATATATATATATATATATATATATATATATATATATATATATATATATATATATATATAGGGGGGCTGACACTCCACCAGCCGACGCAGTTCGTAATCGCTTAAATGGCGGCATAGGCGACGCACAAGACCCTCAGATGTTGTCGGAGGCCCTCTCCTCAGAAAAGCAGTTGCGGGGCAATTCTTGAGGTAGTGTTCTAAGGTGGCTTCTGGGTGGCTGCAGTGTTGGCATCTTCTTTCTCCTGCCGTGGAGTTGATCTTTATTTGCCAGAAACAACGGTCCTCCAGTCGCAGACGGAAGAGCAGAGTTTCCACTTTTCTAGGTGTGGAGCGAGGAAGTACAAGGGGCTCGTAGTCTATGACTGCCCTGTACCACCTCGCCCTCTCTGACACCTCTGCCTCCAGTCTGTGCTGAAGGAACCGTTGTACCTGATTAAGAGCCCTGGTGCGTAGGCGCAATTGATTTCTGCTGAGAGGGACGACATCATCGTCTTCGGGTCTTTGGCGCGCCGCTTCAGCTGCGGCGTCGGCCAGCTCGTTACCTGGGACACCTACGTGGCTCGGCGCCCAGTTGAGTGTAACACTCCTGCCTTGCTGATGCAGCTTCATCAGGAGTGCTAGGATGGAGGTCAGTGGGCGTACATTGTCGCTGGGCTGTGTCGATCCTAAGCTGCCTGGCAGAGACTGTGAATCCGTGTGGATCACCACAGGACCAGCTCGAGATATTAGAGCATGCTCTAACGCTCCTTGGACCGCTATGGCCTCAGCTTGGAGAGTGGACGCATGATTAGATACTCTCCTGCCGAAGGTCAAACCATCCGTCACGAAAGCAGCCCCCGCACTACGAGGCCTGTTGGGGTCTACGGAGCCATCCGTGTAATAGACCGCCATTCCAGGTTCTGACAGTGCGCGGATGCCTTGTAGGGCCTGCGCTCGTACTCTTTCCTGATCACATAACTTCTTCTTACTGGGAAGCTTTGTGACAACGAAGGTTGCAGGTATCGACAGCCATGGTGGTGGGGGCTTCAACACTGGGTGTGGAGAGTCCCTACCCTTCTGAAGGAGAGTGCTGGTGAGCCTGAAGGAGTCCAGGAGCCCAGCCGCCTGTGATAGCCAGGTACCGGAGTGGATAAGAGTATCCACCCGTCCCAGAGCTATCACAAGGCTCTGACTCAGTTCAGTTATCCTGGGGCTCTGGACTATCTTGGCAAGAAAGTCGACCTCCAGCCTTCTGACCCGTGATGTTAATAAAGGCAATGAAGCCTCCATCTGGAGATTAACGATCTTAGTCCAAGGTTGAGCTCCCAGGATAATCCTTGCTGCGGCATTTTGGCAAGGCTCCAGGTCTTCAAGCTTGGCAGTCGTCACATTTATGAGAGCTGGGGCAGCGTAGTCCACCAAGCTGCGGACTGCTTGCACATAGAATGTGCGAAGGACCTGATGCGTGGCACCAAGTGCCTTCCTCGTCATTGCTCTCATAACTGTGGTTCTTGCCTTCAGTCTCTCGTTGAGATAGGCTAGTTCCTTCTGAAAGGTGAGCCTCCCATCAATCCAGACCCCCAGGTACTGAAACTGGTGAACCCAGTCCCAGCCTAAGGTCCTGGATGGTGAGGTTCTCCCCTTCTTTCCAGAGTCCTAGTGCCATGGCCTTCGATTTTGTAAGGGAGATCTTTAACCCTAACCTGCAACATTCGGTCGCCACAGTGCTTAAGCAACGCTGGGCCCTGCTGAAGCACTGCCGTTTCCCAGTAATTATGAGCGCAATATCATCTGCATAGCAGATGACCTTGCACCCATGTGGTAGAGGTAGTTCCAGAATGTTGGAGACAAGCACATTGAACAGAGTGGGGCTGAGGAACCCCCCCTTGTGGAGTGCCATTCTCCAGCATTCTGGCCTCTGATATGTGACCCTGAAAGCGTACTTTCGCAGACCGGTGACTGAGATAGTCAGCAATCCAAGAAACTAGCTTGCCTTTTACGCCCTTGCGAGCAAGGGTGTCTAATATCACAAGTGGACTGGCCAGCTCAAACGCCTTTTCCAAATCCAAAAAGACCACGATGAACGGTGTACCACTGACAGCATTGAGGAGTGTTGCTATACTGTTTGCTGTACCAATGCCCTTGCAATAAGCCCAGTTTCCACAGCAGCCTGTTTAGCACCATCCTCTCCGCTGTCTTCCCCATGCAGCTTGTCAGGCTGATGGGGCGATAAGCACTAGGTTCTTTTGGCTTTGGAACTGGCGTTATGATTGCCGTCTTCCAGGCTGTTGGTAGCTTGCCAGTCCTCCAAGACTCGTTTATCATCCTTAGAAGTGCCTCATCGCCCGCTGGCCCAAGGTGGGTCAGCATGGAATAGGTGATGAGGTCTTCTCCAGGTGCCGTGTCTGAGCTGGTCCTGTGTGTGACCCATAGCTCCTGAAGCGTAAAGCTAGCGTCAGTATCATCCGATCGACTCATCATGTCCTCAACACTATGACGCCTCACTCCTTGGAGGTCCTGCAGTGTGTCTTGAACACACTGCGGGAGTGAGGTGCTGCTGGAGCGAGAGACAAACTCCTGCACCAGCCGCTGCGCCTCAGCATCAGGGGCATGATGAGTGCGTCGCGGTTGAGTCCTGCCAGTAGCTTTACGGAGCTTAGACCATAGCTCTGCTAGGGAGGTGTGAGCGTTAAAGCCCTCACACCATTCAAGAAATTTAGCTCTTCTGGCATCTGCAGCTATGACGTGAGCGTCATGAACTGCAGCGCGCAAGTTGGCCAAATTGGTCTGAGTTCGGCGCCGTCGGAAAACACGCCTGAGCATGTTCACCCGATGGTTGGCTTCTCTCACCTCGGGGGTATAATACCAGCTGTTCTTATGTTCTCTGGGGGACTGGCGAGTCTTTGGGATGGCTCTGTTGGCAGCCACCTGAAGGGCTGCAGAAAAGTCAGCTTCTAACGTTTCCACGTCCTGTGGTGGAACGTAGGACGCTGCCCATTCTTCAACAGATCTCTCAAAGACTGGCCAGTTTGCCAAAGCTGTCTTCCACCTGGGAACAGGTAATACAGCTGGTATGGGTGGTGTATCCCGTATGTGCACAGAGACACCGAAGTGATCGCTAGTGACAATAGGATGCACCTCCCAGGTTACCCTAGGGAGGAGAGTGGCCGTCGCCAAGGTCAGATCAAGTCGTCCACCTTGCACGTGCGTCGGATTACCATCATTCAACAACGCAATGTCAGGGCATTCGTCTAATACGTAACTTAAGTGGTGCCCAGCGACATTGGACCCTTGGGGCGACATCAAGGTATTATGATGGGCGTTGAACTTCCTATGATGAGGAGCCTATCCGCAGCAAGAGCACACACTTTTTCAAGGTCCAGTTCCGCTCTCTGGCCCCTGTATATGTTATAGATGGTATACGTTTCATGGGCTCGATGGAGTCGAACCGCAAGAACTTCCACACCATCCCCACATGATACAGGGTCCACGATCTCACTGCAGGGGATGGATGATTTGACTAAGATCATGCACCCCCTAGTAGTGAGTGAGCGAGGGAGGGAGAAGATGCGATATCCCGGAAATCGCACCTCGTCGCTCACCAATGTCTCCTGGAGAAGCATGATATCGTAATCATGCTCTTGCGCAAGCGCAAGGAGATACGAGCTTTTGCTGCGGAACCCGTTTATGTTCCACTGTAGCAACCTTAAGTGACTATTGAACAGGGCGATCGTCTTCCCTGTCAGTTTCCATAACGGTCTCATCTTGTCCTCCCCGGTCAGACGACAAGATGGGTTGCGACTTTATAACAGTGGAAGCATTTTCCTCCTCATCAGAAGAGGAGTCTTCAAGCCTGAGTGCAAATTGACGTTGGGGCCTAGCAGAAGACACTTTCCTAGTCTTTGAAGATGTGGGTGTAGCTTTCCCAATGGTAAAAGTGGGTGTGGCGGGCTTGGGGGGAGTGGAAGGGGAGGAGGAGGAGGTTGAGGAAGAGGAAGAGGTAGTGGAAGAGGCGGGGGAGGAGGCAGGAGAGGAGGAGGTAGAGGGGGAGGGAGTCCTCTCCTTTCGCCTAGGGTTCCTCTTCTCTTTTAGGAGTTTGAGCACGTTCTTGACGGCCCTATCCACCATGACTAGCATCTTCTCTGGGTCGCTTTCCCCTAGGGTAGTAGCGACTGCAGAGACGACACCAGTCACAATCAGGTCGATATCATCCTCCCTAAGTGGGATGACATCAGACGGATATTGAGGTGGAGGGGACCGTCGGTCCTGTGCTCGTGGGGTTGGTACAGGGGGCGTGGACTTGGCTTTAGGTTTGGGTGGGATTGGAGGCAGGCGTGGGTTTGGAGGTGGGCGCGGGTTTAGAGGCGGGCGCGGGTTTGGAGGTGGGCGTGGCTTTTTGGGAGCTGGTTGTGTTTTTGTGTTTGTCTGTGTTTGGCACTGAGACTGTTGCCAAGTGCCCCAATTGCAGCAAGAAGCACCACGCCTGGAATACCTCTTGCGCAGTGCGTAAAGTTTAGGCCATTGCCTGTAAGGAGAGGACAGAGAAGCGACAGGACTTCATACCTGCCCCCCCCCCAGGAACATTTGTATGGGGCAGCAGGAAACACTCTCCTACAATAGCACCACAACCACCTACACATAGTGCTCCTGATCTGAACAATCAGGAGCAATTTCCATCACTAAAACCAGCTCCCACACAGACAAACACAAAAACACAACCAGCTTCCAAAAAGCCACGCCCACCTCCAAACCCGCGCCCGCCTCTAAACCCGCGCCCACCTCCAAACCCACGCCTGCCTCCAATCCCACCAAGGGCGCAAAAGGCAAGCTGGTTTCTTGGATCGCTGACTATCTCAGTCACCGGTCTGCGAAAGTACGCTTTCAGGGTCCCATATCAGAGGCCAGAATGCTGGAGAATGGCACTCCACAGGGGGGGGGGGTCCTCAGCCCCACTCTGTTCAATGTGCTTGTCTCCAACATTCTGGAACTACCTCTACCCAATGGGTGCCGCTACACAACTCGAGCTAGGATTATATACTCGCTATAGTTGGCATGCGTAGTTTGCAAAGACGTCCATGTTCGGCCAAACCAGCCAATCAGGAGCTCGGAAAGCTTGCCGGAGACCGGCCGTCACAAAACTCGAGCTAGGCCTATGTACCCGCTATAGTTGGCAAGCATAGTTAGCAAAGACTCATAGCCAGACTCAGCCAATCAGAAACTCGAAAAGTTCGCCAAAACCCACCAACCTCCTTTAAAAGGAGGGGAACCTTGCCGAGACAGGCAGTTCACTCCAGGACACGACATCTCCAAGCAGCACTGCTCTCCAAGCAGCACTCCTCTCCAAGCAGCACTCTTCTCCAAGCAGTATTCCTCTCCAAGCAACACTCCTCTCCAAGCAGCAGTCCTCTCCAAGCTTCAAGTTCCCCTTCGCTCTTAGATTACGACCTTTTCCCTTACGAGCTTAGTGTTCATTAAAAACCCAAGTGCCTTAGTGTTATTGTGAGTTTCATTTCCCTGGCTTGTCCGAACCATATCACAACACTCGTCTTTGGTGACGGGCTTTAAAAATATTGTGTTACTGATTCGTTGTTCCATAAAAGCCTCATGAGTTTGAATAGTTGTTTTTATCTGTTTCGCAAGGTTTGGTCTTATATGGGGGAGGAAATCATTAAAATAATTTGCTACATTTTTTTTTTTTTTTTTTTAATAAGGTCTTTGTCTTCGTCGGGATTTGTACTTTTTGGCCTCGCTAAGTTGTTTATCACTTCCCATGTCTTTTTTATATTACTTTTATTATTTTCAAACAGAATGTCATAGTGTTATTTCTCGCAGTTGCGTAGGATTGTTGCCAGTTTGTTTTTGTACATTTTGTATTTGATTTCGTCAGTCGTGGACTTTTAATGAATTTTTTGTAGTGTTTATTTTTCTTTCGACATGCGTTATAAGGCTGTTAGTAAACCAAGGTTTTGAATTTTTATTGATTGATTTTATTTCCACTTGTCTCTCTGGGCAACATTTGTTAAAATTACTCATAACAATGCTTACAAACTCGTTGTATGATTGATTGGCATTTTCCAGTTTTCTTCTTTCAAGCACTGTTTTAATTTTGCAATACTTTTGTGATCTATTTTACGTTTTAATATAATTTCTGGTTTTGATTTGCGATGGATTTCCATTGGGTTAATCGTGAATACAGGCAGATTATCACTTAATAAAATATCACTATAATTCTCAGAACTTATAATGCTGGTGAAAATGTTATCCTAGTGTCTCACTGGTATTTGTTATTCGGATTGGATTATTTATTAAAGAAAACAAACCTAATGAAAAATGATATCGGTAAAGTGCCTGGTTTGTTCGTGTGTTTCATACGTAAATCAATATTAAAGTCACCACATATAAATAGATGAGTGGAAGGTGGCAGGGGGGCGCAGGATAAAGCAGGAGTGAATATTCTCTAACGTTTCGACGGATTTCTTCCTCAGAGACTACAGACTATAGTCTCTCTGAGGAAGACATCCGTCGAAACGTTAGAGAATATTCACTCCTGCTTTATCCTGCGTCCCCTAGACTCCACCGCCTTTGTGGCTTTTTTCATCATATAAGAGAGGTAGCCAAAAAACAAAAACAATAAATACCACTCCCACCAATTCCATTCCTATCATATTCCACTCTCCCCCAACCCTCTTCCGTCCCTCTTATCTTGACACCTCCTGGATGACGGGTCATCCCTGCATCTCGTCCATTGCTCTGGGTCAGAAGCAGTGTCATAAAACACAGCACATCCACAGCAAGGTTGCTTCATTAAATCGGCGACCCCCCTCTCCGTCCCCCCCATGCAGAAGAGGAGACAGCGGAGAGAAACCCCTTCCGGCTGCGTCATTTTATTTCTTACACACAATCCCTCACCCATTCCACCTCTCCATCACAGTATCATCCATATACAACCATTCTCCATTCACCCCTGTCATCTGTCCTCTCCCGTCTTTCCTCAACAGACATTCCCTTCTTTCCCTATGCCCATTTTACCCCATCCATCCATCTCATCCTAGGTCGACCCCTCACGTTCACTCCTTCCACCTCTGCTTTCCACACCTCTTTTACTAGTCTTTCCTTACTCATTCTTTCCATGTGCTCAAACCATCCCCATTCTCCTCCTCACCTCCTCATTTCTCACACTATCTAGCCTAGTAACCCCTATCATACTTCTGAGGCACCTCATCTCAAACACATTTAAACTCCTCCTCTCTTCCTCTCTTATGTTTCATGTTTCTGCCCCGTGCAGTGCTGTCGATACAATTACTCCTTCATACAATCTCCTCTTAGTACCCATTCCCAAATGTCTATTTCTCATTACATTTTTTTAATCCACCAAGGCATTCACTCACTTCTCTCAATCTACATTCTACCTTCACCTCTGCTCCTCCCTTTCCTGCCACATTCGCACCCAAGTATCTAAAACTATCCACTTACTCCAGTCTCTCTCCCTTAATACTCACTTCCAATCTGCTGCCATTTTCTCCCCTTGCACATCTCATCACCTTTTACCCACATATATCCTCAATTTCCTTTTTTCGCACACCCTCCCAAGCTCTGTCACTAACTTCCTCAATCCCTCCTCTGATCCTACTACAAGTCCAGTGTCATCCGCAAACAACAGCTGGCTTATCTCCTACTTTTCCCCATTTTCTTTAACCATCTCCAACCCCATTACCCTTGCATTTACCTCTCGCACCACCCCCATCCATCTATAAATTGAACAGCCAGGGCGACATTAATACATCCCTGACGAAGTCCCACCTTTACCTCAAACCACTCACTCTCTCCATTTCTAATCTTAACACACGCTCTATTACTCTCATAAAAACTCTTGATTGCTCTTAAAACCTTTCTCCTGTCCCATATATCTCCAATACCTCCCACAGTGCCTTTCTATCTACCCTGTCATAAGCCTTTTCCAGATCCACAAAAGACCCCAAAAATTCTTTACTTTTTCCTATAGTTTTCTCACATATCTGTCTTACCAAAAAAAAATCTGATCTACGCAACCCCTACCTCTCCTAAACCTACATTGTTCTTCATCAGTTACTCCTTCTGTTCCTCTCCTAATTCTCTCAATCAAGACCCTCCCACAAGCCACCCCAACTACACTTAAACTGATTCCTCTGAAATTACTACAGTCACACCTGTCCCCTTTTCCCTTGTAAAGTGAAACTATACAGGCACTCCTCCAGCACTCTACCCTCTCTTGAACAAACATTAAATAACTTCACCAGCCAGTCCACCATCGCTGTGCCTCTTTTTTGTAGACATTCTGCATGACATCCATCCAACCCAGGTGCTTTACCTGCTTTCATCATCTTAACAACTGCCTTCACTTATCTTTCCTTATTTCTCCTCAATTTTCCTCACTCATCACGGTCATTTTCTTATTTTCTTATTGCTTCCCACTGCAACTACCTTTCCCTCCCTATCCTCCTTCACATTTAGCAACTCCATAAAATACTCTGCCCGTCTTCCTCTTACTGCCTTTTCTTCCATTATCATCTCTCCATCTGCACCTTTTACATTTTCTTCTCTACTTGATTCGCCTCCTCTTCCTCTTTTAATTTCTTTCCAAAACATCTTTTTATTACTTTCAAATTGTTCTGTCATACTCTTACCCCATTTCACATCTGCTCTCCTCTTTGCCTCCTTTATCTTATGCTTTACTTCTCTTCTCTTTTCTTTGTACCTCTCATATGATTCCCTCGCCCTATTTTGTAACCAATCTGTGAAAGCTCGCTTGTCTCCTACAACCTTCTTTGCTTCCTCATCCCACCACTCATTACCCTTCCTTCTATTTCCTCCCATCCTCCTTATTCCACACACCATCTTTACACACCTTGTGACTCCCTCCTTGAACCATCCCCATTCTTCCTCCACTCCTGGTTCTACTCTATCATTCACTACCTCCCACTCCTCTCTCAGCTTCTTGTACTCCTTCTCCTTTTCTTTCTCATTTAAGCAGTTCACTCTAAGCACCTCCCTACCCTTTGTCCATTTCTTCTTTCTCCATCTATCCTCCACACTCAACTTACCTTCCACCAAAAAATTATCTGATATTCCCCCACTCTCTCCCCTTAGAGTATGTACATTCTTAAATCTTCCTACTATATTCCTGGTTACCACTATCAAATCAGCCGTCCTGAGTCCACTACCGAACAAAGGCCTCCTTCATAGCATACCATGATTCACACGACCGAGCTAATCTCTGCCACATCTCTCCTGCAAACCTCTCAACCTCGTCTATCCACCTCCTGTCTGGTCTCCCTCTTCCACGCTTCCCATCTCGCGGCATCCATTCAGTAACATACTTGCTTTATCGTTCATCAGTCGTTCGCGCTAACTTACCTGCCATAGGTTTAATATATAAATGCAACATTCTCATTTGGAGGTTCGTAGGGGATTCTTCTCTTGTCGAATTATCCAGAAGTGGAATTCATTGACCCACAATATTGTTGATACTCCTAGCCTCCCTGTGTTCAAGTCCAGATTGAAGTCCTTTTTAGGTGAAGAATTGTTTATTTGTTTGTTTTTTACATCAAAGTGATGTCATCATAATTGTGTCATTTGCACCACCCACTGATGCGGGTAGCACTGTGGGCGTCATGTGATCATACCCTGTGCACGTCGCGTGGATGAGAATGTAATCAAGATGTCAAGTGTATTGTAGTGGTTTGGTTCGAACAAGCCAGGGAAAATGAAATTCACTTTGGTCTCTTATTCTAATCTCTTTGGTAAAACCACAAGTAATAGCCACTGGTTAGTGGATCTGATCAGTCGTAGCTGGACGGTGAGCCTAACGTCAGAGGCGGTGGCGGCTGATGACGGCGAGGCTCGATGGAACTGCTACAAGACTGGACGAGATGTTGTTGCTGCTGCCGTGGCTATTACCATTCTGGCCTGACTAGCCGCCGCTGCCCTATTTAAGGGTCGCTCGCGGCTCAGCGTAGTTGGCAAGAGAGGTCGCTAGCCGCTCGAGAACCATTTGCTGGCTCCTGATTGGCTAGCTCATATTCACCTCTTGCCAACTATGGGAAGTGTGTGACCGCCTGTGGCTGCGTCACTACAGTATCACTGAACTATTTCAGCTGGGGGGGAGCGGCCTCGTGTTGGCCGCTTGTCCTTTTAGTTTCCCACTTCTTGTGCTTTTCTCTTATTCGGTTAAATTTATAGAATAATCACCACTGAAAGATGCACCCAACCAGTCATTTTTATAAACATGTAATAGTCGCACTGCCCGTGTAACCTGACGGGAGTATCTGTCTTGGACTCTTGGCCCTGTACCTCTCTGATCCAGACAGGCTAGACTTAGGGTGACATGGCCCTACCAGGTGAGTTGACCAGGTGAGTTGGCCAGCTTAACCACGACTATGAGTGGGCTTAGTTCTCCGTAAAATTAAGTTAGGACGGCAGTTAGCATTCGACTTAATCCATCGGGAGTTAGATTAATGCCAAGCTGGAGAATTTTAGTCTCAGTAGCTCAGTTGATATATACAGTATATATATATATATATATATATATATATATATATATATATATATATATATATATATATATATATATATATATATATATATATATATATATATATATATATATATATATTTATAACTTTAAGAGTGAGTCACTGTGCAATATGTATTTTTGTGGGACCCAGGGGCGCCAAACTCAAGGGCCGCCCCGGGCAGCACACACTATACCCACACCACTGAACACATGGATTTCCAGGGGAGCGATTTCCCTCCATGAACTGATCTCGAGTACCATTTAATTTCAGTTGACAAAGCAAACGCTCACTACAGATGCTTCGTACATTTCTCCTTTTTTTTTTTTTTTTTTTACATATTTTTCATCTCCACATTATTATCATTATCTATTCATTTATTCAATTTACTATTTTTTTCAGAAATTTTTGTCCAATTCTTGCCATCATCTCAAGCCTTTTTAAACTTGATATGATCAAGTCAAGTAATCTAAAAGTATTCACTATTTCAAGGCGCGTAGAAGTATTTAGTATAAATATTAGGATAAAAAAAACACACCAAAGGTTCCAAGTGAATTATTATTATTCAAAATTCCCTATGTTGATTTCAGCCAGATGCTCGAATCGAGATTAAGTACATTTGGTTCCGATTCGAATGTATATATGATCTTTTAAAGCTTCATCAACAAAATCGGGAAAGTGTTATATAAATTTAATTTGTGCAAAGTAGCCGTGAAAATTATTAGTGGAGAACAATGAATCAATAATTATTTTGACAAAAATAAAAAATCAACTTCACTAGTAAAAGCCGACTGCCAAAACAATTCGAAAGCAATATCAAAACAAGGTTTGACAGCTCAAAGAATTAAGTCAACCTTCACCTTTTAGAAATTCTCAACTGATTCCAATTCATTCAGTGCTTAATCTTAGAAACAATAGTTTCACAATTATAGCTTGTAAGCGTTTACATAATTCTTTAGTGTATTTAGTAAGAGTAGAAGAAATCATTAGGATATTTGAATTATTTTACCGAATCCCTGTTGTTTTGTCAAGCGACGTCAATTAAAAAATGTTGGGGGTAATTTGAATTAGTGTTACATTGAAATAATAAAGTTTGAAGATAGTGTAGATATGGTGGTAATGTACTTCCTTAAGTTTCATGAAGAGTTAAACTTCCAACAACCAGGGGCTATCGTTCGTATTGAATAATTGATATCCTGTACGTCTAAAGCTTATTTGTGTTCTTTACTTAGTAGCCATGATCTTATCCAGCGGTAGATAATTTCATGCATGTCCACAAGGAAGTACAGTTTAAGTAGGTGGTAATCAGCTGGGTCATTGAACTTAACCGTATGAGGTGAGATTGACAAATCAAATATGTAAGGTTCAAAGGTTGCATGACTTAACGCTGGTTAGATACAAACGTGTGGATAATTATTACAAAGATTATGTGTAGCTGAAAGAAATGGGTTTTAATATGATGAATAGACCTTTATACAGAATTAAGTTCAAGCATGTAATATGTAAACTTGTACTTATTAGTATGTTCTATAACCTTTCCTTTTGACTTTGTTTAATGAAGATTCTAAATGTTAACATGATTTTGCTATTGAAGGGGTAATCCACATGTAAATATACTCACCTGATGGCAGTCTGATATGTGGATGTCGCTTTATATACACACATATACGAAAGGCTTTTTCCCCCGTACAAGGGAAGTAGCCAAAAAACAAAGACATAAAAACCACTCCCACCCATTCCATCCCCACATACTCCACTCCCTTCCACCCCTTTCCCTCCCTACACATCTTGGCTCTTCCTGAATGACAGGTCATCCCTGCATCTTGCCCATTGGCCTGGGTCAGAAGCAGTGTCACAAGACACAGCATATCCACAACAAGTCTGCTTCATTGAATAAGTGACCCCCACATCTCTGTCCCCTCATGCAGATATGGAGAAGATTGGGAGAAATACCTTTGGGATGCATCAATTTATTTCTCATCCATCACAGCATCATACATACACAACTATTCTCTATTCACCCCTATCTTTTGTTGTCTCCCATCCTATTCTTTTACTAATCTTCTCTCATTCTTTCCATGTGTCCAAACCATCCCAATACTCTTTCATCAACCCTATCTCCCAACTCCCTTTCCACCCCTGTTCTCCTCCTCACCTCATTTCTCACTCTGTCCAGCCTAGTAACCCCTATCATACTTCTCAGGCACCTCATCTCAAACACATTCAAACTCTGCTCTTCCTTATGTTCCATGTTTCTGCCCCATACAGTGCTGTCTGCACAATCACTCCTTCATACAATCTCCTGTTAGCATCCATTCCCAAATGTCTATTTCTCATTACACTCTTTAATCCCCGGAGGCATTTACTTGCTTCTCTCTCAGTCTACATTCTACCTCCACCACTCCTCCCTTTTCCTCCACATTCTCACCCAAGTATCTAAAACTATCCACTCACTCCAGTCTCTCTCCCTAAATACTCACTTCCAGTCTGTTGCTATGTTCTCCCCTTGTACATCTCATCACCTTACTACCCACATTTATCTTTAACTTCCTTCTTTTGCACACCCTCCCAAACTCTGTCACTAACTTCCTCAATCCCTCCCCTGATCCTGCTACAAGTGCAGTGTTGTCAGCAAACAACAATTTGCTTATCTCCCTTTTTTCTCTATTCTCTTTAACCACCTCCAATCCCCGACCCACTACACTTGCATTTATCTCTCACACCACCCCATCCATGTATAAACTGAAGAGCCAAGGCGACATAATACATCCCTGGTGAAGTCCCACCTTTATCTCAAACCACTCACTCTCTCCATTTCTGATTATAACACAAGATCTACTATTATAAAAATTCTTGACTGCTCTTAAAAGTTTTCCTCCTATCCTACATATCTGCAATGCCTCCCACAGTGCCCTCCTGTCTACCCTATCATAAGCTTTATCCAAATCCGTAAAAACCCAAAAAACATCCTTACCTTTTCCTAAAGCTTTTTCACATTTCTGTCTTACCACAAAAATCTTATCCATACACACCCTACCTATCCTAAATCCACACTGTTCCTCATCAATTAATTCTTCTGTTCATCTAATCCTCTCAAAGAAGACCCTTCCATAAGCCTTCCCAGCTACACTTAACAAACTGATCCCTCTGAAACTACTACATTCACACTTGTCCCCTTTTCCCCTGTAAAGTGGAACTATACAGGCACTCCTCCAGTCCTCTGGCACTATACCCTCTCTTAAACAAATATTAAATAACCTGACCAGCCAATCCACCATCACTGTACCTCCTTTATTTTATAGACATTCTGCATGACATCCATCCAACCCAGGTGCTTTACCTGCTCTCATCATCTTTATAACTGCCTTCACTTCATCTTTATTTCTCATCCATTTTCCTCACTCATCACAGTCATTTTCTTAATGCTTCCCACTGCAACTACCTTTCCCTTCCTATCCTCCTTCACATTGAGCAACTCCCTAAAATACTCTACCCATCTTCCTCATACTGCCTTCTCTTCCATTATCATCTCTCCATCTGCACCTTTTGCCTTATTTTCTCTACTTGATTTGCCTCCTCTTCCTCTCTTAATTTATTTCCAAAACATCTTTTTATTACTTTCCAAAACATCTTTTTATTACTTTCAAAAATTTCTGTCATACTCTTACCCCATTTCACATCTGCTCTCCTCTTTGCCTCCCATATCTTATACTTTACTTCTCTTTTCTTTGTACCTCTCATATGATTCTCTTGCCCTATTTTGTAACCAATCTGTGAAAGTTCACTTCTTCTCTTGTACAACCTTCTTTGTTTCCCCATCCCACCACTCATTACCCTTCCTTCTATTTCCTCCCATCCTCCATATTCCACACACCATCTTTGCACACCTTGTGACTCCCTCGTTGAACCATCCTCATTCCTCCTCCACTCTTAGTTCTACTTTATCCTTCACTCCCTCCCACTCTTCTCTCAGCTTCTTCTTGTACTCCTTTTCTTTCTCATTTAAGCAATTCATTTTAAGCACCTCCCTACCTTCTTTCCCTTTCCTCTTTTTCCATCTATCCTCCACTCTCAACTTACCTTCCACCAAAAAATTATTTGATATCCCCCCATTCTCTCCCCTTATAACATGTACATCCTTAACTCTTCCCACTATAATCCTGGTCACCACTATATAGTCCATTAACACTCTACCACCCTTCCATCTACCACCCTCTCCCATGTGTACTTATGCTTGACTTTCTTCCTAAACATTGTATTTGCCATGATCAACTTTCTAGACACATTGCCACTATGATTTTTTTGCTTCATATAGCAACAGCTTATTGAAAAAAAAGTGTAAACCATTCAGTGCAGAAGGTTTGCTGTGGGGATGAATAGAATAGCCTTGTTATAAATTTTTACTTTCCAGCATGCAAGACATGCAACTACTTTGATTACCACAAAGAGTTCATTATGAGATGAAATGGGAGACCTGTTGACGTTTGCATCAGTGTTGACACACCCAATGGTAAATGTTTAGAAGTACACACCGATACAATATAGCAATAGAAAATTTTATTTTGTAAATTATGATACATCAATGTAATATGTTTTTCTCAGCAGAAATCAATAACAGAAAAATATGCTAAAGGATATACACAAATGAATATAGCCACTACAACTGCTTGAAATGCCATCTTTGCTTTGGTATGTGCAGAGGTCAAAGAAATTAAAGTATGATAAATTCGTCTATTGTAACCTAACCTATATAACCTAACTACCTCTCCTAACCTACCTACCTAACCTAACTCAACCTGCATTTAGTAATGTGGTACCTGTAATTCAAAAGGTCATCAGGGTCATCATTGTCGTCTTCAACCTCTGAATCTATCAAAATAAAGATGGCATCTCAAGCAGTCATAGTGGCTATATTTGTTTGTGTATAGATTTTAGCAGCTTTTTCTTTTATTCATTTCCGCCAAGAAAAATGTATATTATGTTAATGTATTATAATTTAAAAGATTAATATTTAATTTTCTAATCCTATATCACATAGATGTGCAATTCTAAAAATATATCCACACACCATTTTCCATGTTCTCAAAAAGACATAACAGCTATAGCTCCCTAAAATGATTTGTATGTTGACACTGCCACTCATGTGCTGTCTCTGACTTCTCACCATAAATCACTTCTTTCCAATACTCTAATGTATGTGACCCACTCGCCTTTCAGTTGTCTACCCATCATATCAGAGGTTTCATATCTTACCACAAACAGTTTGGTTGCTATTATTTGTTTGCAGTGATTTTCTATTGCAAGTAATTTCATGAACATCAAAAGATTTCTTTAGACAAAAAATTGGAAACTTGTATATGGGAAAGTGAAATAATACTACACATAGTGTGGGAGGGGTTGACATGTTTTATTAGTTTATCATTTATGGGAATCTGGGGTCTCAGATATAAGATATATGCTAATTTTTTTTTTTTTTTTTTTTTTTTTTTTTTTTTTTTTTTTAAATAGAATATGTTGGCAGTTACAGAATCACAAATTTTCCTCAATCTTTCTTACATATACTAAAAATCATCTCCCCCCCCCTTATTAGGGGGTGGCTGAATCAAAGTATACATCTAAACTCACCCCATACCCATCCAAAAACCTATTCATTATCCATACCATCTTGGTTCCTCATGGATGAAGAGTCATCCTTATCCTACCACACACTCTGGATCAGAAGCAAGGCAGAAGACACCACCTCTATAGTAGGACCCAACAGCCATAGCAGCTCTCTGCTTCATTACAAAATACTAGAACAGTTCTCCAACCTAAATATATTAAATTCCAATGACCATCCCACCAGACAATCTCTTCAATGTAACCAACAAAAAACACCCAAACATAAGAATGTGCAGATACACAGATATCCTGACCATCTGTAGAATCATGAAGGGCACAGAAATACTCAATAGAGAGGACTTGTTAAATTGGAACAAGAGAAACACAAGAGGACATAGAAAGAAACTACAAAAAAAATTGTTATAAAAGAGATCTGAAGAACAGTTTTCCACACAGAGTGGTGGACACTAGGAACAAACTGGATAAAACAATAGTGTGTGCAAAAACCATTCACAAATTTAAGAGCAAACTAGACACTACGAGATACAAAGGTGGGACACCACAAGCGTAGCTCCCCTTCCCGTAAAATACAACTAGGTAAATATACACATGACTATAGAACATATAATGACAATGAGTAAAAGAAAACACTAAATTTAGAAATAATGAAGAACCATTGAAACTAGATTTATTATTTCAGAACTGTGGACAAAATTGAATACAAGACACCAATTGCGAAGAGTGACCATATACTACTTGAGTTAGAACTAAAGGAAATATATAGAGAGAGAAACAGAGAAAAGGAAGACTGATGTATAGTAAAACGGATTTTGAAAAACTTAGGAAGTTTTTTTCTTAAAGCAAGCTGGGAAAAAATTCTAAATTCTACAATGAAGGAACACAAGTGGAAAAAAAATGGATGATTCTTATGAAAATCTATAAAGAAGGAGTAGATAAATATGTCCTAAAGCAAAAGCCGGAAAAGGTGTATATTAAGTGCTGGTTTAACAGGTGTAGTGAAGCAAAAGATAAAAGAGATAAAGTTTGAAAAGATGTAGAAAAGACAAAAAGCCTATAAAGTGGCAAATATATTAATCAAAGGAATGAATGTGTAAAAATACACAGGGAAGACAAAAGAAACTATGAAAAAGATATAATAGAAACATGTAAGGATCAGCCAAAACTATTCTATAGATATGTAAATGGTAAACTAAAAAACAAACAGGAACTAGGGAAACTATGCCAAGGGAATATGGAATACACAGAAGACACAGAAATGGCTGAAGTCATGAGCAAACACTTCGTCTGTTTTCACTAGAGAAAATGTACAACATTGGGATGAAGGGAGAGAAGTGAACCCCCTCCCCCATGAGGGAAATAATAGTAACACAGAAAGAAATAATGGACCAAATAATGAACCTTGATGTCAGGAAATCGCATGGCCCGGATGGAATAGCAAACTGGATATTAAAAGAATGTAAAGAACTAATAGATGAAATATATAACATAATAAGTTGCTCACTCAAAGAAGGAAAAATACCAGAAGACTGGAAAAATGCTGATATTGTACCAATTTATAAAGGAGGAAATAAGACCCAACAAATTACAGACCAGTTTCCCTTACAAGCATGGTAGCCAAAATTTGTGAAAAAGTTATAAAAGGCAAATAGATAAAACATCCGGAGGAGAACATTATACTAAATTCGAGATAATTCAGATTTAGGCAGGGAAGATCATGTACCACAGATTTGATATGTTTTTACTCAAGACTACTAGATATAATACAGGAAAGGGATGGGCTGATTGTACTTTCCTAGATCTACAAAAAGCTTTTGATAAAGTCCCACACAAAAGAATTATTAATAAATCTAACCATAAGTGGGATACAAGGTAAACTACTAAAATGGATGGAGGACTTTTTGCATGGAAGAAAAATGAGGGTAATACTTAGAGATAAGAGTTCTACTTGGGAAGAGGTGATTAGTGGAGTTCCACAAGGATCAGTATTGCCTCCAATAATGTTTGCTATTTATGTGAATGATATGGACAAAGGTGTAGAATGTTACATGAGCTTTGCAGATAATATAAAACTGTTAAAGAAAGTTCTGAAACAGATTGTGATTCACTGCAGAGAGATCTGAACAGGGTTTGGGAATGGAGTCAGAAGTGGGAAGTGGACTTCAACATTAAGAAATGTAGCATAATGGAATTTGGAAAAAGTGAAAAAAGGATATCAGGACAATATAAAATTGGTGCAAAGGAAGTAATGAAAGTGGGATCTGAAAAAGACTTGGGAGTAATCACAAAAGATATGCCCCTTGACAAACATATAAACAAAATTGTCGGCAAAACCTTAACTTGATAAGATCAATAAAAGTGGCTTTTACTTACTTGGATGAAAAAATGGTAAAGAAAATACTAGTCACACTGATAAGGCCTAAATTGGAGTATGCAGCGACACTATGGACATCCAATACTAAAAAGAATTTAAGAAAAATTGAGAGAATCCAGAGAGCAACTACAAAGAGAGCCCCAAAACTGTCATATAAAGACAGATTTTCAAAACTAGAATTACCGACTCTGGAACAAAGAAGAGAAGGGGGTGACTTGTTGACTATCTACAGAATTATGAAAGGTATAGAAGTCCTTGATAGAGAAGACTTACTAAATAGGGATAAGAGAAATACAAGAGGACATGGAAGGAAGCTCAAAGAGGACAGTTATAGAAGAAACCTGAAAAAGAACGGCTTTCCCCACAGGGTGGTGGGTGTATGGAACATACTAGACAAAACAATGCTGTGTGCATAAACAATACACAAATTTAAGAGCAAATTAAGTATGGCGAGATACAGAGACAGGACACCACAAGCATAGCTCCCCTTCCTGTAAGATACAACTAGGTAAATGCACACACGCACACACTCGGACTGTCAACACATATCAACTTCTCAACAGCACAAAAATAACAGGACACCTAGATTGTGTTCACTGGGAAGGGGAATACTTGTGGATGCCTGAGTTGACTTAATACAGTGGAAATAGTGAGTATCAAGGAAAAATGGAAGGGAATGAAAACAGATCAGAAAATGATGATGAAGTAGAACCTAACATAAATATGAGCACAGAGACAGAAACTTTGAAGCTCCTAAAGGACTTAAAGTGTGGTAAAGACAAAACTATCTCAGGATTTGATTGGTACAAGAATAGAAACCTGAGTACAATTAAAGACATAGGAAAGGAGATGGAATTAAGAGATTATGGATCGAAAGAAAGAGATTATGGATCTAAAGAAAGAGATTATGGATCTAAAGAAAGAGATTATGGATCTAAAGAGAGTATCTCAAAGTAAACAAGGAAGGGAGTGACTTAAAAATAAATAATGAGGTGAGTGAATTAAAAAAAAAAGAATTAAGGTAAAATGTGAAAATGAAAGGATGAAAAACAAAGATACCATTTATAGTGCAAGCTTAAAAAAATAGAGGTGAATGAACAAATAAAGGCAATGGCCATGAAAATTGGAGGAATGTAGGAGAGGAAGGTTTACAGAAAATCAAGAAAGAATGGAAAGAATATTAAGAAAGTGAAAAGATAGCTTTTAAGGAAATTGCTCAACAACAAATGAAGGAGTGCTATAGACAGTTATTCAAGTAATCGTGGAAAAAGAAAATTGGGTTAGAGATACAGTGGATAAAAAGAAGTGTATTGTAGTAAATGGTCTAAAGGAAAACATAACCTAGTTAGGTACTTCAGAGAAAAAGAAGAGAAGGAAATAGAAAAAAAAAATCTGAAAGTACAAGACAAAGAGCAAGAAATTGAAAAGGAAATAGAAGTGCATAGAATGAGACAGTACACAAAAGAAAGAAACCTACCTCTAAAGATCAAATTAAGGTCACAAATGGTAGTGGAAGAGGTATTAGCAAAAGCAGGAAAGTTAACAAATAGTGAACACTATAAAAACATATAGATAAAAAGAGAAATGAATGATGAAGAAAGAGAGAGAAGACACTAAGAAGTGAAGCTGAAGGAAAAAAAAAGAGAGAGAAAAGAATGGAGACTGACAAAAAGAAGTTCTATTGGAGAGTGTTAGACATGAGGCTGAGAAAATTGTATATTCAAAAAAAGAAATGAAAGGAACAGAGAATGAGATGGAGAGGGGAAAAAATTAAAAGTGGCTTATACTAACATAGATTGATCTCAGGATTAAGTGAATAAATGATTACCTGTCTGAAGAAAAAACAGATATAATGGGAATTGTGGAGATGAAATTAAGGGGTCCATTACCACCAATTAGTGTTTTAGAGAAAGTTAAACAGGATGCATATGATAGTTTGTGGGTAGAATTAACCCAAACAAATGGACAAAAAATTAATGTGGTTGTAATATATAGGCCAAAAACATTATTAGCAGACAACAAACTGTTAGTTTAAGAACTGTCTAGTTTCTGCAACTGGAACTTATTTGATAATGGGTGATTTCAGTTTTACAGACATTGGATGACCCTTGAACATGACCATGTAGGTAGTCGCTTGATAGATATCCTCAGTGACAATTACTTAGTTCACCATGTAAAAGAGCCCACAAGATATGGAAATTTACTTGATCTATTGATCACTAGCTGCAAAAGCATGATAACCAATGTAGAAGGTACTGAAACTATTGCAAATAGTGATCACAACTTAGATTCAAACTGCTAAAAAGAATTTAGAATAGATACTTGTGTATTTAAAATACCCGATTTCAGTAAAGCTCAGTTCATAGGACTACATCAAGAGTTTTAACTTACAGATTGGGAGGCAAAATTAAGCGAAAGACCTTTAGATCAGATGTGGGAAATATTTCAAAACATGCTTACTAAGATGATTCATACTTGCATCCCGTTTAAGGACAGATGCCCCCTAAATCAGGCTCACCCAAAATGGCTTGACAAAGAAAGTGAAAAAAATATTGCTAAAAAGAGACAGGCTTATAAGACATACAAGTGCTCAGGTGCACCTAATGACTATTAAAGTTATGTAATAATACAGAGAGATTTAAAAAAGACAAATAAAAACAAAAACAACAGTATGAAATGAATATCGCTGATAAATCCAAAGAGAATCCCAAAGAATTTTATAGTTACATTAGAGGTAAAAAGGTTATTAGGAATCACATTGGCCCACTATTATCTGCTGACAGTCAATTTGAATATTCAAATGAAGGAATGTGTGATATTTTAAACTATTTTTGCTCAGTATTCATACGCAAAACATCTGAAAATGCACTCCAAATTGAAACCTGTGAAAAGTCTAGGGTAATCTTACTATGTTAAGTATAACAAAAGAAAAAATTAAAAGGTGTATAGAAAAACTCAAAGTTAATAAAACACCAGGGCCTAACAGTTGGCATCCAAGAATCTTAAAGGAAATAAAAAATGAGATTGATGTTCCATTAGAAATTATTTTCAAGAAATCCATCATATCCAGAGATGTCCCAAGAGAATGGAAGCTAGCTAACACTACTCCCATATTCAAAAAAGGTGACAAAATGAAACCAAATAACTACAGGCCTATAAGTTTGACTTCAATCATAGGAAAAATGATGGAAACTATCATCAGAGATGCTATAGAACATCATTTACCTAATTGTATTTTCCTAGTTGTATCACACAGGAAGGGGAACTATGCTTGTATTTACCTAGTTGTATTATACGGGAAGGGAGCTATGCTCGTGGTGACCCCTCTTTGTATCTTTCAGCATCAAGTGTTTTCTTAAAATCTTGAACAGTATTTGTACACATTGTTTCTTTGTCTAATTTGTTCCAAGTATCTATCACTCTTTGTGGAAAGGGTTTTTTTTTTTTTTTTCCAGATCTCTTCTGTAATGATCTTTTTTGAGTTTCTTTTTCTGTCCTCTTGTTTTTCCATTGTCCCATTTCAATAAATCATTCTTATCTAAGATTTCCATTCTTTTCATAATTCTATAGATAGTAGGACTCCTCTTTCCCTTCTTTGTTCCTGAGTTGGTAATTCCAATTTGGACAGTCTTTGTTCATATGTCATTTTGGAAAGAGTAGGGGCCAGTTTCATACCCGAGTTTTGGTCTTATTAGTGTAGTTAAATTTTTTTTTTATCATTTCCTCGTCCAAATAGAGAAATGCTACTTCTATTGACCTCAATAAATTGTAGGTTTCTCCGACTATTTTATTGATATACTTGTCCGGTATCATGTCTTACCTGATCATCACTCCAAGGTCTTTTTCCGAGTTTACTTTTTTTACCTCTTCTTCACCAATTTTATAATCTCAATATTCTGTTTTTACTTTTTCCAAATTCCATTACACTACATTTCTTGATATTGAATTTCACTTTCCACTTTTGAGTCCATTTCCAGATCGTGTCCAAGTGTTGTTGTAATGAGTTGCAATCCTCCTCCGTTCTTACTTTCTTTAGTATTTTTGCGTCGTCTGCAAAGAAATTCATATAACACTCTACTCCTTTATCCACGTTATTTATGTATATGGCAAACATGATCGGGGCCAGTACTGATCCCTGCAGGACACCACTTATCATTTCTTCCCAATTTGAGAATTTATCTCTAATTACTATCATTTTCCTCCCAGTCAGGAAGTCTTTCATCCATTCCAATAATTTTCCTCTGATGCCACCTATTAACTCTATTTTCCTTATTAGTTTCTTGTGTGGTACCTTGTCAAATGCCTTTTCTAGATCCAGAAAGGCACAGTCTGCCCAACCATCTCTCTCTTGTATTATATCTATTAATCTAGAGTAGAAGCAGATCAAGTTTGTTGTACATGATCTTCCTTGTCTGAATCCATATTGATTTGGATTTGGTATAGTTTTTTCTTCCAAATGTTTAACCCATCTATTTTTGATTACCTTTTTGCCAATTTTTGCTACTTTGCTTGTCAGAGAGACCTTTCTGTAATTTGATGGATCTTCTGTATTTCCTCCCTTATAAATCGGTAAAATGTTTGCATTCTTCCAGTCCTGTGGCACCTTTCCTTCTTGAAGTGAGAATTTGATTATGTTGTATATTTTATCTGTTAATTCTTCCATGCATTCTTTCAATATCCAATTTGCAATTCCGTCTGGACCATGTGATTTTCTGACATCAAGGGTTTTGATTTGGTCGCTGATTTCCTTCTGCATTACAATTATTTCTTTCATTAAGGGGGATATCTCTCTATTTCCTCAGAGTTAGGTGAGTTTTCTATTGTGAATACTGATTTGAAGTGGTTCATAATTTCAGCCATTTCCAGTTCTTCTGTATATTCATATTTACCTTGGCACAGCTTTTCTATTTCTTGTTTATTCTTCAGTTTGCCATTTACATACCTGTTAAATAGTTTGAGTTCTTCTTTGCATTTTTGTATTTTTTTTTTTTTTTTCATAGTTTCTCTTTTCATCTCTGCATATTTTTGCATAATCATTTCTTAGTTTGATGTACATTAGACATTTGCTTGTTTTCTTGTCTTTGTTCCATTTCTTCCAAGCTTTATCTCTTTTATCCTTAGCCTCACTACATTTTTTGTTGTACCAGCTTTTTATGTATGTTCTTTCCTTTTTTTGTTGTACGTATTTATTCACTCCCTCATTATAAATTTCTTTTAGTATATTCCATTTCTCTTCCATCCCTGTTTCTTAATTTAGGAATTTTTCCCAGTTCGCGTTGTGACAGAATTTTTTGAGTTTCTCAAAATTTGTTTTGTACATTAGTCTTCCTATTCTTTGTTTATCCTTTCTGCTTTGATCCAGTTGCTCTTTCAACTCAAATTCTCTTAGTACATGGTCACTTTTTCCTATCAGAGTTTTGTAATAAATTTTGTCGACAATTTCAGGCTCTGTTGTAAGTATTAAATCCAGCCTTGATGGTTCTTCACTACCTCTGTATCTGGTATTTTCCTTTATCCACTGAGTCATTGTGTATTCGATGGTCATGTTGAGCAGGATGTTGCCCCAGAGTTCCTCTCCACCCTTCACTGTCATTTCCTCCCAACATATTTCTTTTGAATTAAAGTCACCCATAATTACTGTATTTCCTCTGTCCTTCAGTATATTAATTCATATTTTGTATCTTCTAATATTTTGGAATGATCACTTTCTGTCCAGGACTGTGTTTTGGGGGGCACATACACCACTACAAATTTTCTACTCTTCATATATTTGCTTTCAACTTGTATCGTAATTGATTCTACATTATTTTCTTCAGTTATTTTTGTTACATTTAAATCTTTATTAGTCAAAATTAATACTCCGCCACCCTGTTTATCCTTTCTATTCTTTGTTCAACAATTGTAAAAACCTTGTCCCACAATGTAGGGTGTTAGAGTACACTTTAATTTAGTTTCCACTATTCCCATTATGTCTGGTTTTTCTAAGGCCAGATAATCATTTAATTCATTCATTCCTGAAGTTATTCCATCTATATTGGTATAAGCTATTTTTAATTTCCTTTCTCCTCATCTTTTTCTGTCTGCTTTGTTTCCTTTTTCCTTATATACCATTTTCTCAGCCTCAGGTCCACCACTCTCCAAAAAAAATTATTCTGTTCAGTTTCAGTTCTTTTTTCATTTTTTTCATTCACTTTGTTTCTAAGTTCTTTTTCTTTATCTACACTACACTACAGAGAGACCTAAACAAGGTTTGGAAATGGAGTCAAAAGTGGGAACTAAGGAAGTAAATAAAGTGGAATCTGAAAAAGACCTGAGAGTAATTATCTCAAACGACTTGTCCTCAGATAAATAAACAAAATTGTTGGAGAATCCTATAACTTGCTAAGATCACTAAAAGTGGCTTTTACCTATTTAGACAAAGAAATCATTAAAAAAATATATTAGTCACACTAATAAGGCCTAGACTAGAGTATATTGTGACATTATGGTCACCCAGTACCAAAAATAATATAAAGATTTAAAGAGTCCAGAGAGCAACCACGAAAATGGCCCCAGCACTTTCAAACTTGTCATATGAAGAGAGACTGGTTAAATTGAAGTTACCGACTTTGGAACAAAGAAGGGAGAGGGGCAACCTACTGACCATCTATAGAATCATGAAAGGCATGGAAATACTTGATAGAGAGGACTCACTAAATTGGGAGAAGAGAAACGCAAGAGGACATGGAAAAAAAACTCAAAAAGGATAGTTATAGAAGAGATCTGAAGAAAATAAATTCCACACAGAGTGGTGGATACTTGGAACAAACTGGACAAAACAATAGTATGTGCAAAAACCATACATGAATTTAAGAGCAAACTAGACACTGCGAGATACAAAGGTGGGACACCATGAGTGTAGCTCCCCTTCCCGTAAGATACAACTAGCTAAATACACACACACATTGGGATGAAGGGAGAGTAGTGACCCCCCCCCCCCATGAGGAAAATAAGAGTAACACAGAAAGAGATAATGGATCAAATAATGAACCTTGATGTCAGGAAATCGCATGGCCTGGATGGAATAGCAAAATGAATATTAAAAGAATGTAAAGAAGAACTAACAGACAAAATATATAACACTCAAAGAAGGAAAAATACCAGAAGACTGGAAAAATGCTGATATTGTACTAATTTTTAAAGGAGGAAATAAGGAAGACCCAACAAATTACAGACCGGTTTCCCTTACAAGCATGGTAGCTAAAATTTGTGAAAAAGTTATAAAAAGTAGATGGATAAAACATCTGGAGGAGAACAATATCCTAAATCTGAGACAATTCAGATTTAGACAGGGAAGATCATGTACCACAAATTTGATCTGTTTTTACTCAAGACTACTAGACATAATACAAGAAAGGGACAGATGGGCTGATTGTGCATTCTTAGATCTACAAAAAGCTTTTGATAAAGTCCCTTAAAAAAAAAAAAAAAAAAAAAATGGAAACCATAGCGATACAAGGTAAACTACTGAAATAGATAAAGAACTTTTTGCATGGAAGAAAAATGAGAGTAGTGCTCAGGGATAAGAGTTCTACCTGGGAAGAGGTAATTGGTAGAGTTCCACAAGGATCAGTATTGGTTCCAATAATGTTTGCTATATATGTGAATGACATGGAAGAAGGTGTGGAATGTTACATGAGCTTCTTTGCAGATGATGCAAAATTGTTAAAGTGAGTACTGAAACAGACTGTGACTCACTACAGAGAGATCTGAACAGGGTCTGGGAGTCAGAAGTGGGAAGTGGACTTTAACATTAAGAAATATAGCATAATGGAATTTGGAAAAAGAAAAGAAAAGGATATCAGGACAATACAAAATTGGTGAAAAGGAAGTAACGAATGTGAGATCTAAAAAAGACCTGGAAGTGATGATCACAAAAGATATGTTCCCTGACAAACAAATGAACAAAATTGTCAGTGAAACCTATAACTTGCTAAGATCAATAAAAGTGGCCTTTTCTTGGATGAAGAAATGGTAAAGAAAATACTAGTCACACTGATAAGGCCTAAATTGGAGTGTGTAGCAACACTGTGGTCAGCCAGTACTAAAAAGAATATAAAAAAATTGAGAGAATCTAGAGAGCAACTACAAAGATGACCCCAACACTATCAGAAATGTCATATGAAGAAAGATTGTCAAAACTAGAACTACCAACTCTGGAACAAAGAAGAGAAAGAGGTGACTTGTTGACCAGCTATAGAATTATGAGAGGTGTGGAAGTCCTTGATAGAGATTACTTCATAAATTGGGGTAAGAGGAACAGAAGAAGACATCGAAAGGAACTCAAAAAGGACAGCTATAGAAGAGATCTGAAAAAAAAACATAGACTGGTGTATGTATGTAACCTACTAGACAAAATAATAGTGTGTGCAAAAACAATACAAGAATTTAAGAGTAAATTAGATATGGTGAGTTACAGAGACAGGACACCATGAGCATAGCTCCCTTTCCCGTAAGATTCAACTAGGTACATACACACACACAAATATAATTGGAAATCAAAGATATAGATTAAGTTAGAACTTACATGAATTTGAGTCTAGGTATGGTAGAAAATTAGAGACTAGAAGACAGGACCCAACTTGAGTTGGTCCTTTCCTGTATACTATAATTAGGCTGATTGTGCCTTCCTTACTTCTTACTTCTGCTCCCAGGTAGGCTTACAGCCTGTCAGTCTGGCCAGCACACTTCTCCAGATTGTCCTCTTAAAGCTTCCCCCTTCTCTCAAATCCTCTATTTTTCCTAATCCATTTGCCTCTAGGATTTTTTGAACGCCATCTTTCCATCTTTTCTTCGGTCTACCTCTAGATCTGCTACCTTCTGGTCTCCAGTTCCATCTTTTCTTTGCAATTCTCTCTTCATCCATTCTCTTCACGTGCCCAAGCCACCTTAGTTGTGCCTTTTCTATTTTGCTTCTAGTTGATTTTACTCCAATCATTTCTCTTATTTCATCATTTCTAATTCGATCTCTTTTGATTTTATTTACTAGTGCTCTCAACGTTTTCATTTCTGCCGACTGAATTCTGCTCCAGTCTCTTGATGTTAATGTCCAGCTTTCAGCAGCATACATTAAAATTGGTACCAAAACTGATTCAAAAATATTTTTCTTTGCCTCCGTAGGTACATTTATATCTTTTAGGATAGGGTACAAGGCACAGACACCTCTACTGTACTTTGATGTTCTTTCAGTTATCTCTTCCCTATTCTTGCATCCATCTTTTGTAAATACGCTTCCCAGATACTTAACACAATGTGCTTCTTTAACATTTTCATTTTCAATCATTATTTCTGCAATGTCATAATTTTCTTTTGTGATGGTTAGTATTTCAGTCTTCTGAATATTAATGCTTAGTCCTGCCTTGCTGGACTTACAAAAAGCTATTGACAAAGTACCACACAAAAAAATTGTTAAAAAAAACTAGAACATATAGGAGGGATACAAGGGAACCTACTAAAATGGATGGAGGACTTCCTGATTGGTAGAAAGATGAGAGTAGTGCTCAGAGAAAAATATTCAGATTGGAAAGAGGTGATCAGTGGAGTACCACAAGGATCTGTATTGGCTCCAATAATGTTTGCTATTTATGTGAATGACATGGATGATGATGTGAAATGTTACATGAGCTTCTTTGCAGACAATGCCAAACTGTTAAGGAAAGTAAAAACTGAAAAGGATTGCGAATCACTACAGGAAGACCTGAATAAGGTATGGAACTGGAGTCAGAAATGGGAAATGGACTTCAGTATTAAGAAGTGTAGCATAATGGAGTTTGGAAAAAGTAAAAATAGAATATCAGAAAAATATAAAATTGGAACCAAAGAGGTAAAGAAGGAGAGATCGGAAAAAAAAATTGGGTGTAATTATCTCAAACGACTTGTCCTATGATAAACAGATAAACAAAATTGTCGGAGAATCCTACAACTTGCTAAGATCAATAAAAGTGGCATATACATATTTGGACAAAGAAATTATTACAAATATATTGGTCACACTGATATGGCCTAGACTAGAATATGTGGTGACATTTTGGTCACCCAGTACCAAAAAGAATAGAAAGAAAATAGAAAGAATCCAGAGAGCAGCCACAAAAATGGCACCTGCACTTGCAAACTTTTCATATGAGGAGAGATTGGCTAAACTGGAGTTACCGACTCTGGAGCAAAGAAGAGAGAGAGGTGATCTACTGACCATCTACAGAATCATGAAAGGCACAGAAATACTTGATAGAGAGGACTTGTTAAACTGGGACAAGAGAAGCATAAGAGGACATGGAAAGAAAATAAAAAACATAGCTTTGGAAGAGATCTGAAGAAAAACAGTTTTCCACATAGAGTGGTGGACACTTGGAACAAACTGGACAATGAAATAGTGTGCGCAAAAACTATTCGTGAGTTTAAGAGCAAACTAGACACTGCGAGATACAAAGGTGGGACACCACAAGTGTAGCTCCCCTTCCCAAAAAATACAACTAGGTAAAATACACACACACTGACTGGTACTATGACAGTCTGGGTTCAAATCCCACCCAAGGCTGAAATAACTTCAGTATTGCTTCACTGCAGGTCATTACTCCAACTCTCGTGGGTAGGAAGTTGGTGTGTTCATATAAGGTCACTGCCTTACTCATAGATCAGTCATATATAAGCTCTGAGCTCTCTTCCAGGAGGGAAATAGCTGTCAATCATGAGTCCAACACATGATCCAAGACCATGGTGAATCACAGTTTTCCATATAGATGTATAAATACATGGAATAGCTTAGAAGGCAATATATATAACCCAAGCTCAAACAATACATGAGTAATTGAAAGTCAAGGATATAGATTAAATTGGAACTGTACTGTACATGAATTTAGAGCTAGATATGATAAAAAGTGGAGAATAGGAGACTGGATCCAACAAGCATTGCTTCTTTCCTCTATACGACAACTAGGTTAATATAGTTAGATAAGTGCACACACACATTAGGAAATACTGAGCACTATAAAGATGTATGGATAAAAAGAGATATGAACCTTGAAGAGAGAAAAGACATTAAGAAGCGAAGCTAAATAAAAAATAAAAAAAGAACAGAAACCGAGTGAAAAAAAGTTCGTTTGGAGAGTGTTAGACATGAGACTGAGAAAATTATATCTTCAAGAAAAGGAAACGAAATGAACAAAGAAAGAGATGGAGAGTGCAGAAAATAAATGTGGCTTGTACTAATATTAATGGTTTAATTTCAGGATTAAATTAGCTTAATGATTACTTGTCAGAAGCAAAACCAGACATAATGGCAATTATAGAGACAAAATTAAGGGGTACACTATCACATAACGGTGTTGGAAATGGATTATATAATCACTGGCTTAGAAATAGAGAGGAAAAATGGGTGGAGGAGTCATGTTCTTGGCTAAGAAAATTCTTAATGTGATGAAGGTTACAAATGAAGGGAACAGTGTGGAAATTATCATGATAACAGTTGAAGATAAGGGTATGAAAAAGAGAGTGTTTGTGGTGTTTTATGTGACCCCAAAAATGGGTTCTTGGAGAGATTAATCTAAAATGTTAGAAAATACAAGGATTTCATTAGAGTGCTGAAAGATGAAGGAAATGTGGTACTTATGGGAGATTTTAACTCCAAAGAAATCTGTTGGGAAGAGATGACAGTGAAAGGTGGAGAGGAATTATGGGGAAATGTCTTACTTGACTATGGAATATACAATGACACAATGGGTAAAGGAAAACACCAGATATAAAAATAATGAAGAACCATTAAGGCTGGATTTATTCTTTACATCAGAACCTGAAATTGTGGATGAAATTGAATACAAGACACCAATTGGGTAGAGTGACCACATATTACTTGAGCTAGAACTAAAGGAGGAAATATATATGGAGAGAAATGAAAAATACAGAAAAGAGAGACTATATAGTAAAACGACCTTTGTGAAACTTAAGAATTTTTTTTCATGAAGTGAGTTGGGAAAATTCCACAATAAAGAGATGTGAGTGGAAGAAAAAGGGAAGCTTCTGATGGAAATTTATAATGAAAGGATGGATAATTATGTACCAAGACAAAAACAGGAAAAGAAATATATTAAGTGATGGTTTAACAGGTGCAGCAATAAATGACAACCCCATTGACTCTTTAGACATTTTTGATATCCATAGAGAAATTATCCAATGTATTGGCAGGGAACCCAAAATCATCCCCAAAGTAGTGGATCACTTCTGATAGAGGTTAACTCTCCAGAAGAGAGCTCAAAATTGCAGAACACTGGAAAAGTTGCTGGGCATGAGGCAGATTGTACCCCTCACAAGACACTCAACCAGTGTAGAGGAGTTGTCTACTCCAAGGAACTGCTGAGGTTTTCTGAAGAAAATCTCTTAACAGAGTTGAAATCCCAACACATTTCAAGTGTTTGCTGGATGAAACGAAAAGAAAATGGCACTTGTAGACCAACCTCTAATAATCTTAACATTTGACCTGCTTAATCTTCCATCATCAATATCTGCTGCTTGGTATAAACTGAAGGTTAGACCATATATACCTTCACCAAGAAGATGTTATCATTGCCAAATGTTTGGTCATATATTCACCACATGTCGCAAGAAATTAGCAGGAACACCACCGATTTGTGTCAATTGCAGTGAAAACGAACATGGAGAATGTACGAAAACATCGAAATGTCTTAATTGTCATGAAGAGCTTCCAGCTTCCTCTAGATCAGAGGTTCTTAACCTTTTTTCTCCAATTCCCCACTTTTTAGTGAGCCAACTCTCCATTTGCCACCACAGCATCTGTGACAACAAGAAGACACCAGAAACAAACAAAAAGAAACAAAAACACATCAATTAAAAAAAAAAAAAAGAAAAAAAAAAGACAGTGGTTCTTCTGTCCGACCGGTCATTCCCCACTTGGCAACTCCGCCATTCCCCACCAGTGGGGAATTCCCCACAGGTTAAGAACCACTGCTCTAGATCTTGTGAAAAATATATACTAGAAAAACAAATCCTAAATATAAAGGTCAAAGAATGTATTAGCTACTCTGAAGCAAGAAGAAAAGTGCTTGATTCATTAAAACTTAATACTAAGACATACTCAGAAGCCCTTGGCAACAAATTACAGCCTACAGGCCACCTCACCACTAAAATGCAACCTAATATGGATAAAATGGAGACCGATCAGTCACCATTATGGGGTGATGTTACCTCAAATCAGAAAGGAAATCTAATTTCATCTATTTTGGAGCAGGAGGATATTACTGTTTTAAATACTGGTGAACCTACTCATTATCACATTCAGACTGGCTCTAGATCATGTATAGATTTATCGATCTGCAGCTCAAATTGTGCTTTGGACTTTGAATGGAAAGTCCTTGATGACTTACGAAGCAGTGATCACTATCCCACTGTATTGTATACACAGAAAGGTGCTCCTACTGATGGTATTCCTCGCTGGTGCACTGAAAAAGCTGACTGGGACAAGTTTGAAGAATTGAGTACTGTCCAGAACAGTATTGACAGTTTTTCTTCTGTAGAAGCTGCACTGGAGTGCTTAAATGACACACACTACACTGCTGGCATTAATTCCATCCCAAAGTCATCTGGAAAGTTTAGGAGACACCCTGTACCATGGTGGTCTGACACCATACGAAATCTACATAGAGCAACACGAAGAGCTTTGACTAGATCACATTGCCATAGAAATTATGAGAATTTAGTTGCTTATCGTAAAAACAGGGCATTACTTCGACATACCATCAAAGAAGCAAAGCAGTCTTGGGCTAAATTTGTATCATCATTCAACTATAGAACACCGGCATCGATCGTTTGGAAAAACTTGAGAAAAATATCGGGGAAATACATCATTAGCCCTCCACCTGTTTTAAAATTAGATGGCTCTTTGGTCTTTGATCCTAAAGGTGTCAGCAAATCATTTTGCTAATATATCTAAACCAGACAACAGCTCTCCTGGATATCAATACCGAATGAGAGAACAACAACATAATCTTGACTTCACTGCTCCTCATGAAGAATCCTATAACCTCCCTTTCACTGAAAAGGAATATGATTCAGCTTTGAACTCCTGCAGTGATACTTCTCCAGGTCCTGACAACATTACATATGCCATGTTGAAACATATATCTCCTGTAACTAAAGGTTTTATTCTTGCACTTCTTAATAGGATGTGGTTTGAACATTCGTTTCCCAGTGTTTGGGAAATGGGTATTATTTTACCTTTTCTTAAGCCTAATAAAGATGGTTCAATTCCATCAAATTACCGTCCTATTGCCCTCACATGCTGCATGTGCAAAATTTTAGAAAAAATGGTCAATGCACGACTAGTCTGGTATCTTGAACGAAACCACATCATATCTGATATTCAATGTGGTTTCCGTCGCATGCACTCCACTGCTGATGCCTTACTTCGACTAGAATCTTCTAAAAGCCTTTGTCTCTAAGCAACATCATATCAGTGTTTTCTTTGACTTAGAGAAAGCATATGATACCACATGGAAGCATGGTATTCTTAAGGCTGTACATGCTATTGGCATTCGAGGAGAAATGGCCTTTTTCATCAAGAACTTTTTAGCAAATCGTGTTTTTAGAGTAAGAGTTGGGAACATCATATCTGAAATAAGACAACAGAAAGGTGTACCTCAGGGGTGTGTTCTCAGTGTCACTCTCTTTAGTTTAGCTATAAATGGGGTGACATCTATGATTCCTCCTGATATACTTGCCACCCTTTTTGTAGATGACCTCTCCATTTCTTTTAGAGCTAGTAATATGGCAATAGCTGAAAGAAAACTACAACTCTGCATCAATAAAATAGTTTCATGGGCCGATAATAATGGTTTTAAATTTTCACCCAGCAAAACTGTCGTCGTACATTTCTGCTGACTAAGAAGTCTGCACCCTGACCCTACTATTTGGTTAAAGGATGACCAGATTCCTTGTGTTGATGAAACCAGGTTTTTAGGACTTATTTTTGATAAGCACCTTTCTTGGGCACCCTACCTGAAGACCCTGAAGACACGATGTCTAGAAACAATGCAAATTTTAAAAGTTTTAGCACATACCTCATGGGGCGCTGACCGCAGAACAATTTTACGGTTACATCACTCCCTCATTATATCGAAACTATCGTATGGATGGGAGTTTTACTCATCGACCACTTCATCCAGACTAAAAAGTTTAGATACGATACACCACAGTGGAGTTCGTTTGGCCACAGGTGCTTTCAAGTCTTCCCCAATACCTACCAAGTTTATTAGTTGATGCAGGGGAAATGTCGTTAGATCTTATTCGCCAGACCTCATCTATTAGATACTGGCATAGATTGCAGAGGCTTCCCAACTCTCTCGCTTTTAGAACAGCTCAAGCAGATTTTAATAGCACTTGTTTCAACAATCACCCCAGACTTCCAAAGCCTTTTGGATACCGGATGAAAAGGATTTTAGAGGACATGAATCTTCCCAAGATTCCCATCCTCTCTTTTAAATATTCAGTTGTTCCCCCATGGAGACTGCCCACAGTATCTTACTGTAAATATTTCAACGATTAAAGCGTGATTATGAATTACGCAATGCTTTTTTAGAACATTCTTTTAGTCACCAACCCTCTGTATTTGTTTTTACTGATGGCTCCAAAACTAGCGCTGGCATTGGTTTTGGAATATTCTCAAATTATTTTAATCGTAAGGGTACCTTGCCTGATACAACATCTAATTTCACTGCCGAACTGACGGGAATACTGTCCGCCGTGGAGATTATATCCTCCGTGAAAAGCAGAGCCAAATGTTTTACAATTTTTAGTGACTCAAAGAGTGTCTTGCAGTCTCTAGAACAATTCGACTCAAGGCACCCAATAGTTTTAAAGATCTTAGAATGGCTTTTTATAATGGAGCATTGAGGTAATGAAATAAACTTCTGCTGGGTTCCAGCACATGTCGGAGTACCAGGAAATGAACAGGCCGATAAATTGGCCAAGGAAGCCGCTCTCTCACCCATACCTCGCTTACAGCCTATACCTTATGAAGATTATATCCCTCTAATCAAAGCCGAGATCTCATCTCTTTGGCAGTTCCAATGGGATCTTGAGGCTGGTACCAAGATGAGAGATTACTGATATTATTCATCCTTGGTCTTATACATTACTGAACAGAAAACAGGAAGTAACCCTTTGCCGGTTGAGGATTGGTCACTCTAGATTGTCCCATGGCTTTCTTATGGAGGGTAGTCCTCCTCCATTTTGTAATGATTGCCTTGTTCCTATGACCATTAGACACATTATGGTGGAATGCCCCAGTTATGATGGAGAAAGACAATATTTGTCAAAACACAGAGATGAAGGAGATCTGTCCCTTCGAAGTGTTCTGGGATGTAACTGCAATATAAATTCTATTTTTAATTTTCTTAGTGCTATTGATCTTCTCAATGATCTTTAGATTTCAATCTTTTTTTTATTTTATTTATTTTTTAACCTTTTTACCACTTCCTTTTCTTAATCATAGATACTACAGCGTCAATGACCATTGATGTTGCGATGCCAGATAAATCCCAATTATTCAATTCAATTCTTCCCTTTTACTCTCATCTGTACCACATCCATGCACATTAAAAGACCCAAACCTTAGGGTGCTGGTTGGAAAACTCCTAGACCCTCTTATGCCTTTACTTTTTTTAGGAATGCCCCCTGTGGGGCTACAAGGAGAAGGATGCCTAGTCTCAATCCCCGTTCCTTTCTTCTTGCCTCTTACGATCCAAGTGGAAATACTTGGTGGCAGTATTCTTTCCCCCCACCACTAGAGAAAAAGTATGGCACTGGGATGAAGGGTGAGAAGTGAAATCCTTCCCTTTAGGGGAAATAATAGTAACATGAGCTGAAATAATGGACATAACAAGCCTTGATGGAATTGCAAACTGTATACTAAAGGAGTGTAAAGAATTGGTAGGCAAAATAGATAATAAGATGTTTGCTTAGGGAAGAAAAAATACCAGAAGACTGGAAAAAGGCCAACATTGTACCAATACATAAAGGAGGAAACAAGGAAGACCCAACAAAATTACAGACCTGTTTCCCTTAGAAGTACCATAGCCAGAATTTGTGAAAAAGTTGTCAAAAATAGACAAAACATCTGGAAGAGAACAACATACTAAACCTGAGACAGTTTGAATTCAGACAGGGAAGATCATGTGCCACAAATCTAATCCATTTTTACTTAAAACTATTAAATATAATACAGTAAAGGGACAGGTGGGCTGATTGTGCTTTCCTAGATCTACAAAAAGCTTTTGATTAAGTGCCACATAGGAAACTATTAGGAAAACTGAAAACCATAGGAGTACAAGGTAAACTACTAAAATGGATAGAGGATTTCTTGCATGGAAGAAAAATGAAAGTAGTGCTCAGAGATAAGGGTTCTACTTGGGAAGAGGTGATTAGTGGAGTTCCACAAGGATTGGTACTGGCTCCAATAATGTTTGCTATTTATGTGAATGGCATGGATGAGGGTGTGGACAGTTACATGAGCATTTTTGCTCATGATGCAAAGTTGTTGAGAAACGTGAGCACTGAAATAGACTGAATCACTGCAGAAACCTGAACAAACTTTGGAAATGGAGTCAGAAGTGGGAAGTGGACTTCAACATTAAGAAATGTAGTATAATGGAATTCAGAAAAAGTGAAAACAGGATATCAGGACAATATTAAATCGGTGAAAAAGAAGTAAAGAAAGTGGGATTTGAAAAAGACCTGGGAACAATCATCACAAAAGACATGTCCCCTGATAAACAGATAAACAAAATTGTTGGAGAAACCTATAACTTGCTGAGATCAATAAAAGTGGCATTTACTTACTTGGACAAAGAAATGGTGAAGAAAATACTAGTTACACTGATAAGATCAAGACTGGAGTATGCAGCAACACTATGGTCACCCAGTACCAAAAAGAATATAAGGAAAATTTAAAGAATCCAAAGAGCAACTACAAAGATTAACCCCACATTTTCAGAACTGTCATACGAAGAGAGATTGTCAAAATTAGTTACCAACCCTGGAACAAAGAAGAGAAGGAGAAAACACTTGTTGACCATCTATAGATATGAGAGATATGGAAGTCCTTGATAGAGAATACTTACTAAATTGGGATATAAAAATGCAATAAGACATGGAAGGAAACTCAAAAAGGATAGTTATAGAAGAGACCTGAAAAAGAACAGCTTTCCCCCACAGAGTGGTGGATGTATGGAACAAAATGGACAAAATGATGTGTGTGTAAAAACCATACATGACTTTAAGAACAATTTAGGTACTGCGAGATACAGAGACAGGACACCACGAGTGTAGCTCCCCTTCCCATAAGATACAACTATGAAAATTAGATAAATACACATATATAATGAGAGGTTCACAAACATAGAATTAGGTAACTACACATACACCTTGCAAACACAAATCAATCAATCAATCCATTGTTCCATCTCTCTCTTGCAGGAAACCCACAGTTCCCAGGTAACTGGCAACAGTCACTGGACAGGCCCATAGGTCACTTAGAGAAAAAATATTGTATTGTCAAAGGGATGTCTGTTGAGAAAGTAAGAGAGAAGACAGAAGAAAGGTGGGAGTGGAGAATGGTTGTGTATGGATGATGCTGTGATGCATGGAAGAGAGTGGGTGGGGAATGGGGGGACAGAGTTGGGGAGTACATGTCTTCTCTATTTCTGCATGAGTGGATGGAGACAGGATGGTCGCCAATTAAATGAAGCAGCCTTGCTGTGGATGCATTGTGTCTTGCTGTATTGCTTCTGACCCAGGGCAGTGGGCGAGATGCAGGGATGACCCGTCATCCAGGAGCCAAGAAAAGAGGGAGGGAGGGGTGGTAAATGGGAGTGGAGTATGTGGGGATGAACTGAGTGGGAGTGGATTTATGCCTTTGACTTTGGCTACCTCCCTTGTAAGGGGGAAAAAAGCCTTTGGTATATGGTATGTCAAGGGATTATGTAGGTCTGTCTTGGAGAGCTTGCTTAGTGATCTGGGTATGAATGTATTATTGTGTGGATGTGTTATATGGTGCAGGTGATAGGGAAAGCCAGCCATGATTTAACCTCTGGCCACTTCCCATTAAAGATCACCATAGAGCTAGAAGGAAAAATAAAATCTACACATAGGAAAGTATTTATAAACTTAAGAAAGGGAAGAATATACACAAAAGGGGGAACATCAATCTGATAGATATGATTTGACATCCTTACCATAGCAGTGGACTAACATTACAGCAGTTTGACAGGGATGGAAATAGCTTATTAAGATAGACAGGGATCTACTTGTACATGATTCAAAACCTCCAGAAAGAGAGTAAGAGGAGGGAAAAAGAGAGAGTAAGCAAGGGAGAGTCCAAAGCTCATACTTACAATATATTTTAGTATGAGGCCTAACTGTCGCAAGCTTTGAACTTGGGTCTCTCTGAGCTTGAGATCCAAGTGTTACCACTCTCTCACTAAGAGAAGAAGGCAGGACCCCACATGTGTAGCTTCTTTACTGTGCATTAGAATTAGATGCTGTTTAGGGATCTCATGTATCCACACACCCTACTAGATGACCAACATCCCATCTGAATGCATTAGCCCAGAATGGTTCTCAAAATTAGCTCAGTACTGTTCTCAAGGATAAAAGCACTGATAAGTTATCTCCAACAAAGTACCAATACTTTCTTCTCCCACTGAGTACAATATTGTTTTACCCAAGGCTAGGAACACTGATTAGCAGTAACAACATGTAGTCTCCTCTCTCACCCTCAATAGTGCTTATCAATATTTTTATCTGCTCCAGCTATATATATTATTGATAAGTGTCTTACATAAGATAATTGTTTAAGTTTACTAATTCTGTTGAGGGTGCATGATTATTGTATAATATTTGTTGTCTTACAGAGCATAAGTGATACAGGCAGTGCAACCTTAATTTTTCCTTCAAGATGTGTATTGAGAAGACCTTGAGTTTGTGGTCTCTGCCCTATCACATGGCACAAAGGCATCTGAAACATAATCCATATATTAGAAATGGGTATCGAGGGCAGCTTACACCTATTCAAAGCTTTTATAGGTAAGTACTATGTTACTTATCAGTATGCACTTTTATTATGTTTTATTCTGTATTTCATAATTTATTTTTTGTGATGTTTTGTTGCTCTCTTATAGGTTGTTTTTCATTAGATCTTTTTTGTCTCTTTTTCTTTTCCTATTCTTTCTCTCTTTTTCCTTATTGTTATTATTAGGATTGGGAGGGAAAGATAGTTGCAATGGGAAGTGCTAAGAAAATGACCGTGATGAGTGAGGAAAAAGGAGGAGAAATAAGGAAGGATGAAGTGAAGGCAGTTGATAAGATGATGAGAGCAGGTAAGGCACCTGGCCTGGATGGATGCCATGCAGAATGTCTAAAAAAAAAAAGGAGGTACAGTGATGGTGGACTGGCTGATGAGGTTATTTAATGTTTTCGGGAGAGAGGGTAGAGTGCCGGAGAACTGGAGGAGTGCCTGTATAGTTCCAGTGACAGAGTTTGGGAAAGGGTGTGAAAGAAGAAAGTTGAAGATAAATGTGGGTAAAAGTAAGGTGATGAGACATACAAGGGGTGAAAGTGGCAGCAGACTGGAAGTGAGCATTAAGGGAGAGCAACTGGAGGAAGTGGATAGTTTTAGATACTTGGATGCAAATGTGGCAGGAAAGGGTGGAGTGGAGGTGGAGGTAGAATGTAGAATGTAGATTGAGAGAAGCGAGTAAATGCCTTGGTGAATTAAAAAGTGTAATGAGGAATAGACATTTGGGAATGGATGCTAAGAGGAGATTATATGAAGGAGTGATTGTGCCAACAGCACTGTATGGGGCAGAAACATGGAACATAAGAGAGGAAGAGAGAAGGAGTTTGAATGTGTTTGAGATGAGGTGTCTGAGAAGTATGATGGGGGTTACTAGGTTGGATAGAGTGAGAAATGAGGAGGTGAGGAGGAGAACAGGGGTGGTAAGGGAGTTGGGAGATAGGGTGGATGAAAGAGTATTGGGATGGTTTGGACACATGGAAAGAATGGGTGAAAAAAGAGGTATGGAAGGCAGATGTGGAGGGAGTGAACATGAGGGGGCAACCTAGGATGAGATGGATGGACAGGGTGAAAGGCTTTGGGGAAGAGGGGAATGTCTGCTGAGGAAGGACGGGAGAGGACAGAAGACGGGTGAATGGAGAATGGTAGTATATGGATGATGTTGTGATGCATGAGGTGGAATGGGTGGGGGGTGAGGTAGTATGTGTGAGAAAAATTTTGACGCAGCCCAAAGGGATTTCTCCCCGTCTTCTCCTTTTCTGCATGAGGGGACACAGAGGGGGGGTCGCCGATTTAATGAAGCAGCCTTGCTGTGGATGTGCTGTGTTTTGCGGCACTGCCTCTGACCCAGGGCAGTGGACAAGATACAGGGATGACTCGTCATCCAGGAGGTGCCAAGATAAGAGAGAGGGGAGTGGAGTGTATTTGGGATGGAATGGGTGGGAATGGTTTTTATGCCTTTTGCTTTTTGGCTACCTCCCTTGTAAGGGGGATAAAGCCTTTGGAATATGTATGTTTTTTTTTTTTGTTTTTTTTTTCCTTTCTTTTCTTCCAGTGATTGATGATGACAAGTTTAAGGGATAACTGACAGGTACCTATGTGTGGTGGTCTTGCAAGACATGTCAGAAAAAAATATCTTTATCATCTTTAAAATACAACAGCACCCACAACTTCAATTGTGCAGCTAATACACAATGCATCTTCCCAAAGAGATCTGTGGTAGGGCCAGAGGACCATTGCCAGCTGCTGTGGGGCTGTATAATCAGTCAATTGTTGCCTTGAGTTTTGCTAAATGGGAAACCCACAGTCCCATAGTGGCTGGCAACAGTCTTTAGAACTTCCCACAGATCTCTGGGAAGAAACTTTGGACTGTGATGTATCAGTGTGGGACTCTTTCTATGTCTCCAGTTCAAAGTGGTAGAAAACAGAGAGCAGTTTCTTGTCAGCTCTCCATATGTGAAAAAGTGTAAGAAATACAGTTGAAGTTTATTAAGAGAGATCTTGAGTCCAATCCAGAGACTGTGCCTGCACCTTCTGATCAAGGTGAAGGGGTTGACAGGCTTTGAAAATGGGCAGTTTCACTGTCCATTTTACAGGACCACCACATACAGGTGCCTGTGATTGGTTCCTGAGGCTATAAATTTTCTGTATTGGAACTACACACAAACTGTACATCTGCCACTAGCAGATCCTGTCTTCCCCCACTGAAGTTGGCACCCAAGGGAAATTTGTTTCTACCTCTGTTTCCCCCAAATTACTATTTTCATAATGACTTTAGTCTGATTTATCTCCTTTGTATGTAGTTGTATATGTTTCTTGAATGACATGTATTTTTTCATTCAACTCCTAGAGTGTAAGAAGTTTTCAACAAATAATAATCAGATGGAATTTCACGAATTGAAATATAGGAAGACTAAATGTATGTTCATTCTTGATTTTGCAGCATCTTCAAGTGGAATAATGAGACTATTAATATATGGTCGCATCTTATGGGCTTTGTTGTATTTATGGGTCTCATGGTGTATGACTACTTACATGTATACCAGGAGTTCAAAGGAACAAGGGACGACTTTGTGGTGGTAACTTTTGTCCTTGTATGTTTCATGGTAAGTCCTAAGGTCATATTACATATTCCATTTGTAAGAATTTTATTGCCTTGTGTAGATATACTTGAACATATAAGGGGATAAGGGGGCTAATTTTTTAGTTGCATACGGCTGTTATAGAATTGATTTAATCTTTTATTTATTCACTTACATTTTCTCAACTCATTTGTGGCCCATGGCTTTGTATTACAAGAGATTGGGACAGTGTGTGTTCACTTTTCATTCATAGATCAATTATCAGTGGGTCTCCAGCAGGAGGCCCATGGTTCCTAGAGAATGAGCCACAGTCACCAGCTCAGGCCATAGTCATCCATTGATAATGTTATAGTCACAACTTAGGTTGATTTATTGTAATACAAAAGTAAAATCAATAGCTTCAGTTCCCTGAGGCAGGAGACCCACAATACCAAGGTATCTGGCCAAGCACATTGATTGCCCCATAGATCACTTCTGCAGTATAACACTACATAGCAGAACACCTACACATGCCAAAAAAACTCAAAACAACACCTAAATACCTATATCACTCGCAGATACTCCCTTCTATTCCTGCACAGCCACCAGACACCAGCCTCTAGAAGCATATCCATAAATCATATCACTCACTAGTCCATCAACAAACTGAAAGACAACACGTTACTACATCCCAACTCCCAATGATATCCATCCCTCTGAATCCTTTCTGCCCCAAAAGGACAGAGTCCACCTGGCCAGAATGTGGTGCAGTCACCATCCAGCCCTTCTAAGTTGCCAGAAGAGGCTGAATGACCGCATCACAGATAATTGTCCACGATACAACACTTCCCCTCATACCATGCAACACATTATGGAAGACTGCATTGTACACAATCATGCACACCAACAACACAATATATACTTTATATGGGACTTATGGGAAAACTCCATTTCATATGTGGCATTCCTCATGGAGATGGGACATCTTGGCCAGTCTCGGGAACAACAACAACAGCAACAACAACAACAAATACATGTGTAGGGACATTCATTGACTGGGTTGCTCAGTGATATTGGTGTTTTAGTAATTATCTAATTTTGGTCGCTTCAAACAGTGAAAGGGCAAGTGGTTGTGTTTCAGTGATCAGCGACAAAGAGGTACAGTCTATGTAGTAGAATTGTAGCCTTAGAGAGGACTGTTGAGGGCCTTAAAGAGGAGAATCAAGTTCTTTGTTCAAAGGCCCAAAATATGGACAACAAACCATGTTTAGAAAGCGGGTGGAAAATGGTGACAAACAAAACATGGGGAGATGGTAAAAAGCCCTCACCAGGCCCACTTGAATGCAGAAACTCTTTTCAAGCTCTCATGTATCTACAAGAAGAAGAAATGAAGATGCAAGAGAAGAAGGATAGGGCAGTCTCTAGATCCATAACCACAGGTAAAATTTTGGTTGTAGGGGATAGCCAGGTGAGGTATAGAGACAGGATAGAAGAGTGTATAGTCGGGGAAGGTATGAAACCCATAGTTTGCTTGAGTGTTTGGGGGGAATGACATAGGTAATTTAGGGAGTGAGGAATTGTTTGCACAGTTCTGAGATGCGCTAGCTAAGATTAGGAATAAGGGAGGGGTTCCTATTGTATGTGGAATCCTTCCAAGGCATAGAGTTAGAGACATGTGGTATTCCAGGGCTATTCCAATGAATTGCTGACTGGCAAAACAGATTACATGGGAGTCAGGGGGAAGTATCAGAATATAGTTTAGGCAACAGAAACAGCTTGGAGAGGGACTGAAAAGATTCACCTAATCAGGTGGAGGGAACATAAAATAAAAGTTTACTATACAAACAGCAGAAGTTTAATAGATAAAATTGATTTGCTGCGAGGTAAAGCATGCATAGAGAGATTTGATATTATAGCTATTACTGAATCCTGGATCAATATGGCTGATAGACATTTCCTTCCGGAAATCGAGATAGAAGGATATAAGTTTTTTCACAAGGACAGGGTTGGCAGGAGTGGGGGAGGAGTAGCACTTTTCGTTAAAAATACAATAAATTGTATTATCAACAATTCGATTAAGGAAGAGGATAGTACAGAATCTATTTGGGTGGAGATTATAGGCAAGAATAAGAAACTTATTATTGGCATCCTATATAGACCTCCTAACCTCAGCATTGAGCAGACTGATCCCCTGATTCATGAAATTTGCAGGGCATCCCAGTACAAAAATGTTGTGATCATGGGAGATTTTAATTATAGAAACATTGACTGGGAAATTTTAGTAGGAGATCAGGAAGTGCAAAATTTCTTAGATGTGGTGCAGGATAATTTCCTAAAACAAATTATTACCAATCTTACGAGGGGAGAGAATACTCTGGACTTACTTTTAACTAATAATGAGCACCTAACAAGAAACATAAAAGTGGGAGATAGCCTAGGCTCTAGCGATCATCAAGAAATAAGATTTAATATTATTTGGGAAGAATTAAATAGTACGAATCACATTCTAGTACCGAAATTCAGAAGAGTCAATTTTGATGAGATGAGAAGGTATTTAAGACATTTGGTCACTTACAAGACCAATCCAGGGCCTGTGAAGGGGTAAGGTACACAGTCAGTCCAGACATCATAAGTGCAATAAGGAGTCGGGTCACAGAGGGTATACATGCCTTGGGTCAGGTCACTTACAAGCACAAGGTCAACAGCCCAGTCAGTGATTTGGATGAAATATACAGTAACCAAACAGGTTTAATTCTAAATGCACCAGATTTATTCCCCTCAAGTCAATATGGAAGAATAGTAATACTCCCAAAGGGATGATGGACATGCTGAAATATGAGGTCGGAATGAAAAGAGGATTTACACAAGAATAAGAAATGAGGAAGCACACCTTAGACCCAAATATAACAATATGGCAAGACTGGTTAAAAAGAAAATGCGCACCGCGAAACGTAACTATGAAATTACGGTTGCCTGCAGACTAGATCCAACCCAAAGGGTTTCTTTCATCTATGCAGAACAAAAAAAAGGAAAGGATAGGCACAATTAAAAATGATGAAAATGTCATGATTGAATCTGAGGAAAAAATGAGTGAGGCATTTAACCCCTTCCATACGGTGCCGCACACGTAGGCGTCATGGACTTAGATCTCGGTGGCAGCAACCAATGCCAGCCGTACGACGTGTCGTAATAATACTCGCATCATAAAATATAGTCACCGCTTATATCGATCGTTCTCTCTTCACCCGTGAATTTTGATAACCATAGAAAATGCGATTACAAAAGAATTAGAAAGAATGTCATTATGGAGGGGCGACTACAATAAATATAATCAAGACGCCGATATGGCAGCCTCGCGAATACACTCGCTCCCCATGACGCCTACGTGTGCGGCCCCGTATGGAAGGGGTTAACAAAAATTTTCTCTTGGTGTTTACTGAGGGGCTAGATAAGGTACCTGACTGCAATGGAATTTTGAGTGGGGATGAAGAAAGTAAACTATCAGATATCAGCATTAGTAAGGTAGAAGTAGTCAAACAGATTGAAACAAAGAAAAAGAAAATTACAAAACTGTGATCAAAGAAATAAAGTAAGATTTCCTCTAATGAAGGAATTTATTACTCAGAATGAAATAAGGAATCAAATATTAAAGCATGACATTAACAAATCGCATGGCCCGGACGGAGTTGAAAACTGGATACTAAAGGAATGTATTGACGAACTAACAGGAAAATCATACAAAATAATTGAATGCTCACTCAAAGAAGGAAAACTACCAGGAGACTGGAAAAATGCCAATATAGTGCCAATATATAAGGGGGGAGATTAGGAAGACCCAACAAATTATAGACCGGTGTCACTAACAAGTACAATAGTTAAAATTTGTGGGAGGATCATCAAAGATAGATGGACAAAATATTTGGAGGAGAACAATATACTGAACACAATTTGGATTCAGACAGGGAAGATCATGTACCACTAATTTGATTTGTTTCTATTCAAGATTGATGGATATATTGCAAGGAAGGGATGGCTGGGCAGACTGTGCCTTCCTTGTATTGTTCAGCATGTACATAAACAACTTGGACATCAGACAAGACCGGACTGACGGCAATGGCGGTGGACTCGTCACCCTGATCCACCATTCCATCTGTTTTGTGGACACAAGTGCCACAACCAAAATTCTCCTCCCTACCACAGATAACACAACAGAAACCCAATCCATTCGTATCCGCACAGGCAACAATTCAACACTAACAATAGTTAACATGTACATTCCCCCCCAATCATCCCCCACAGTTCCAAACACCTTCAGACCTCAGCTCAGCCAACTAACCTCAATCCCCAACCTGATCATGGGTGGTGACTTCAACGCCAAGTCGTCTGCCTGGTTTGTCGACAACCCCGACACAGACAGAGGGCTTGATATACAGACTCAACTCGACTCATTGACTATCATGAACAACACGCATAATCATACACATATCCCATACCAAGCCCTCTACACTCCCTCCTCTCCTGATATCACCTTTTGCTCCCCCTGCCTAACCCCAACAACATCATGGAGAGTGGTTGGAGCCCTTGGTTCTGACCACCTTCCAATCATCATCACCACCAAAACAAGATGCACCCCAGCTGGCCACAGACACACTTACACCAATTACAAGAGAGCTAACTGGGAAGCCTTTAATGAAGAGACAGAACAACATTTTGAAACACTTAACAGTACACCAATCACCAATCACAAACATAAACAATGCTGTGCACGCTTTTAATACAATCATACAAAACGCAGACAAGAGATACATCCCTAGAGGCAACAGAAAATCACACAACCCCAACTTCACACCAGAAATCCAAGGCCTCATCAGACAACGTGACACACTTAAACACGATACCCCCACACCTATCCCTCAAAACATAGCAGACCAAATACAAACACTAAACACTGTGATTGCCAATAAAATACATGAACAAAAAACACAAAATTGGCAAAACTTTATCAATACACTTGATCACAAAACAAACACCAGCAAATTGTACAAAACACTCAACAGCATCACACTATCCAACACTAACACTACACGCTCTCACGCAGCAATAATCACAACAACAGATAATCTACCCTCAAACAGACAACAAGCAAACGCACTCATACGTCATTTTGCACAGACGAGCCATCTTACATCTCACCCTGACGACCGACGCACCATTCGACGTAAGAAAGACTTTCCCACAGACTCAGACTATACACCCTTCATAGACAGTCAGACAAAACTCATAATGCATAGTCTCAAGCACTCATCTGCCTGTGGCCCTGATAACATAAGCAACATCCACCTAAAACACATTGGACCACAAGGTATACACGCACTCACAAACATTGCAAACTACAGCTATTCACACAACACTATACCCGACATCTGGAAGCATGGTAAAATAATCACCATCCCAAAACCGAACAAAGACCCAACAATCCCATCATCGCACCGCCCAATCACACTTCTCTGCACCCCCTCTAAAGTCATTGAACGCCTAATACTTAAACTTGTCACACCATATATTCCCCTTGCTGACTCGCAACACGGTTTTAGGCCACTACACTCCACAAACACTCTTCTGACAAACCTCACACAAAGAATTTTTGATGGCATCAATTCAGATAGGCCCCACCACAGAACACTTCTTATAACATTGGACATTAGTAAAGCTTTTGATGCTATCCCCCGCCACAACCTAACAAATAAAATATATAACACAGACATGCACAATAACACCAAAAGATGGCTGGCCAATTATCTGGCAGGCAGGAATGCTCATGTGTCATATAATGGCCAATCATCGCACATCAGAAACATTAAGAACGGAGTACCGCAGGGCTCAGTTCTATCCCCCACATTATTTAATCTATACATGCATGACTTACCCACGCCAGACACCTCAGAAATACAAATCTCTTCTTACGCAGACGACATAACAATCACATGCACACATCGTAACACAGACAAAGCTGCAGAAATAATCCAGCCTTACCTTGACACACTCAACACATGGTTCATCACAAACAGACTCAAAATAGCTCCAACCAAATCTACAGCAACACTTCTCACCAACTGGACAAAAGAACACAAATACATACCTCATCTCTACATCAACAACACTCTAATACCACACACAAACACACCGAAAATTCTTGGTGTAACATACGATACATCCATGTCTTTCAAACAACACCTCACAAACATAAAAAACAAATGCACACCTAGACTTAACGCACTTAAGTCAATCACTGGAACAACATTTGGACAAAACAAAGAAACTAATATAACAATATACAAACAATGTATACGCTCAGTGATGAATTATGCGAGTCCTGCATGGGCTCCTAATCTCAGTGAGACACACCACAACACCCTTCAAATCATACAAAACAAAGCCCTAAAAACAATTACAGGCTGCACAAATACATCACCTACAGACCATTTACACCATGAAACAAAAGTCCTCAAAGTCAAGGAACACCTCGACATGAGAGGCACACAAACACTTGCTGCAGCCACCACAAACACATCACACCCGTTACACTACATAGCAGAACACCCACACACACCAAGAAACATTAAAACTACACCCAAAGACCTTTATTACACAAAGATACTCTCTTCTCTTCCTCCACAACCACCAAATACCAGCCTCCGGAAACATATTCATAATCATATCACTCACCGCTCCATTAACACACTGAAAGACAACACACTGCTGCATGCCAGACCCCCTGATATCCACCCTTCTGAATCCTCTCTCCCACGTAAGGACAGAGTCCACTTGGCCAGACTGCGATGCGGTCACCACCCAGCACTTCTAAGCTACCAGAGGAGGCTGGACGACCGTGTTGTGAACAGCTGCCCAGGATGTAACACTTCACCCCATACCATACAACACATAATGGAAGACTGCATTATACACAATCATGCACGCAAACAACACAACATACACTCTATAAAGGATTTGTGGGAAAACCCAGTCTCGGCTGTGGCCTTCCTTGGGGAGACGGGACTGCTCGGACAGACAGTCTAGGGAACGACAACAACAACAACAACAACAACAACTTGGACAATAGGATTAATAGTGATGTTAGTAAGTTTGCGGGCGACACTTAATTAGGTCAGGAGACGATGCTGAGATTCTGCAGGATGATCTTATGATATTGTTCACATGGTAAAATGGCAAATGGACTTCAATATCTCAAAATACAAAGTGTTAAACATAGGGCTCCACAACCCCAAAAACAGATATATCTTAGATACCACATTTTTAGAGAAAACTGAGTGTGAGAGAGACTTGGAGTTCTAGTGAGTCCTGACATTAAAGCCAAGAAATAGTGCATTAGCACCAGGAATAAAGCTAACAGAGCATTAGGTTTCATTGTTAGGATGGTTACGAATAGAAATGCAGGGGTAATTATCAAACTGTAGCGTTAGACCCATCCTTGACTATGTGGTACAGTTTTGGTCTCTCTTATAGAATGGATATAAATTCAGTAGAATGAGTACAGAGGAGAATGACCAAAATGATACATGGGCTCAGAAATCTACCTTACAAAGGGAGGTTTAGGCACCTTACACTCTCTGGAAAGATGCAGAGTGATCTAATAGAGGTGTTTAAGTGGATCAAAGGCTTTAACAAGGGTGATGTAAGCAAGGTCATCATATTAAGACAGCAGGGTAGGACTCGTTAAGGATGTACATGTTCTAAGGGGAGAGAGTGGGGGAATATCAGATCATTTTCTGGTGGAAGGTAAAATGAGAGTGGAGAATAGGTGGAGAAAGAAGGAAAGGGCAGAAGGTAGGGAGGTACTAAGAGTGAACTGCTTAAATGAGGAAAAAAAGGAGAGTGTATAAGAAGAAGCTGAAAGAGTAGTGGGAGGGAGTAAAGGATAGAGTAGAACTAGGAGTGGAGGAGGAATGGGGATGGTTCAAGGAGGGAGTCATAAGGTGTGTAGAACAAGGAGGGCGGGAGGAAATAGAAGGAAGGGTAGTGAGGGGTGGGATGAGGAAGCAAAGAAATGTGTAGAAGAGAAGAAGCAGGCATTCATAGAGTGGCTGCAAATTAGGACAAGGGAATCGTATGAAAGGCACAAAGTAAAGAGAAGGGAAGTTAAGCATAAGGTAAAGGAAGCAAAGAAGAGAGCATATGCAAAATGGGATAAGAGTATGACAGAAAATTTTGAAAGCAATAAAAAGATGTTTTGGAAGGAAATTAAAAGAGAAAAAGGAGGCGAATCAAGTAGAGAAGAAAAGGTAAAAGGTGCAAATGGAGAGATAATAATGGAAGAGAAGGCAGTGAGAGGAAGGTGAGCAGAGTATTTTAGGGTGTTGCTAAATGTGAAGGAGGATAGGGAGGGAAAGGTAGTTGCAGTAGGAAGCGCTAAGAAAATGAGAGTGATGAGTGAGGAAAATGGAGGAGAAATAGGGAAGAATGAAGTGAAAGCAGCTGTTAAGATGATGAGAGCAGGTAAGACACCTGGTCTGGATGGATGCCATGCAGAATGTCTGAAGAAAGGTACAGTTATGGTGGACTGGCTGGTGAGGTTATTTAATGTTTGTTTAAGAGAGGGTAGAGTGCTGGAGGACTGGAGGAGTGCCTGTATAGTTCCGCTTTACAAAGGAAAGGGGGACAAGTGTGAGTGTAGTAGTTTCAGAGGGATCAGCTTGTTGAGTGTAGTTGGGAAGGCTTATGGGAGGATCTTGATTGAGAGGATTAGGAGAGGAACAGAGGGAGTAATTGGTGAGGAACAGTGTGGGTTTAGGACAGGTAGGGGTTGTGTAGATCAGATCTTTGTGGTAAGACAGATATGTGAGAAAGCTATAGGAAAAGGTAAGGATGTTTTTTGGGGTTTTATGGATCTGGAAAAGGCTTATGATAGGGTAGACAGGAAGGCACTGTGGGAGGTAAGTCTGCAGATATATGGGATAGGAGGAAAGTTGTTAAGATCAGTCAAGGGTTTTTACGAGAGTAGTAGAGCTTGTGTTAGGATTAGAAATGGAGAGAGTGAATGGTTTGAGGTAAAGGTGGGACTTTGTCAGGGATGTGTTATGTCGCCCTGGCTGTTCAATCTTTACATGGATGGGGTGGTGCGAGAGGTGAAAGCAAGGGTAGTGGGTCAGGGATTGGAGATGGTTAAAGAAAATGGAGAAAAGTGGGAGGTGAGCCAGTTGTTGTTTGCTGATGACACTGTGCTTATAGCAGGATCAGAGGAGGGATTGAGGAAGTTAGTGACAGAGTTTGAGGTGTGTGAAAGAAAGAAGCTAAAGATAAATGTGGGTAAAAGTAAGGTGATGAGATGTACAAGGGGAGAGAGTGACAGCAGGCTGGAAGTGAGCATTAAGGGTGAAAGACTGGAGGAAGTGGATAGTTTTAGATACTTAGGTGCGAATGTGGCAGGAAAGGGAGGAGTGGGGGTGGAGGTAGAATGTAGATTGAGAGAAGCAAGTAAATGCTTTGGTGGATTGAAAAGTGTAATGAGAAATAGACATCTGGGAATGGATGCTAAAAGGAGGTTATATGAAGGAGTGATTGTGCCAACAGCATTGTATGGGGCAGAAACATGGAACATGAGAGAGGAAGAGAGAAGGAGTTTGAATGTGTTTGAGGTGAAATGTCTGAGAAGTATGATAGGGGTTACTTGGTTGGATAGAGTGAGAAATGAGGAGGTGAGAAGAAGAACAGGGGTGGAAAGGGAACTGGGAGATAGGGTTGATGAAAGAGTATTAGGATGGTTTGGACACATGTAAAGAATGAGTGAAGAAAGATTAGTAAAAGAAGTGTGGAAGACAGAGGTGGAAGGAGTGAATATGAGGTGGGCGTCCTAGGATGAGATGGATGGATGGGGTGAAAGGGGCATTACAAAAGAGAGGAATGTCTGTGGAGAAAGGACGGGAGAGGACAGAAGATAGGGGTGAATGGAGAGGGGTTGTGTATAGATGATGCTGTGATGCATGAGGGGGAGTGGGTGGGGGATGGGGGGTGAGGAAGTATGTATGAGAAAAAATTTGATGCAGCTCGAAGGGATTTCTCCCCATCTCCTTTTCTGCATGAGGGGACAGAGAGGAGGGGTCGCCGAATTTATGAAGCGGCCTTGCTGTAGATGTGCTGCATCTTGCAACACTGCTTCTGACCCAGGGCAGTGGACAGGATGCAGGGATGACCCATCATCCAGGAGATGCCAAGATAAGAGGGAGGGAGGATGGTGGAGGGGAGTGGAATATATAGGGAATGGAATGGGTGGGAGTGATTTCTATGCCTTTTTCTTTTTGGCTACCCCCTGTGTAGGGGGAAAATGCCTTTGGTATATGTATCTATATATAATATATATATATAAATATATATGTATATGCCTTTATTACAGCCATAACATAGTAAAAACCCACAAAAACCCAAAGTTTTGATCAATTTTTTTAGAAAAAATTTCATTAAGAAAAATTAATTTTGGTTATTGTTTGGCTAAAAATTATACCATGCCATATTTATAGTGCCAGTTCCCTGTGGCCCAATTTGGGCAGCAATCTGATATTAACGAAGAAAGCACATTTTGTTTTTTTGTGGGTTTATGGTTTTTTATTTGATTTGATTTTTTTTAAGAAACTCATTTGAAAAAAAAATTCTCATCATAAGCTTTCCATTGATATATAAGGCTTAATGATTATGACTTTCCTATGTGCTACAATTGCTCAAATTTAACCTAAATATCTCAAAACTACAGTAGTGGCATGCTGGCCCCTATTGCATGGGCTCGAAAGGAGACCCAGCTACAAAGATGCACAAGTCATCAAAGTGTTGTATATGTTGACTATAACATGGCTCAGTTCGCTACTATCACTGACCCCAGTGATATTGGTGCTACAGAGATAGAAACAAAACAAAAGGCAAACCAGACCTGATTGCAGGACCTGGGCATGAAGACATATTCACAAAATGGTCTAGGAATGGTGGTAACTAAAATATTCATGAATATAAGGAAATATGCTTAATGATATGAACATGCAGAAAGTAGATATTGTTTCCATTCACCTAGGGAAGAATATATATTCTATGTTGCTTGATTTCTAAGATTATAGTGGGGAAAGGGAACTGGAGGTTATGGCGGAGAGGATTGTTGATGGTCCTCTATTGCAGGAATAGTGTGATTCTGTGATTGCAAGATGGTCTCCACAAGATTGTGCAAACTAAATGCTTTAACTTTGTTCTTTGATTGATGTCCAAGGATACAATAGGTTCCAGAAAGTTTGGGGGAGAGTGTCGAGGTGGGGGTGTGGTTAGAGATGTAAACAATGTAAACATCAATGTTATTTACAGGGCGTCTTGTCCTGGATTTTGCTGATTTTGACATGTGTGAAGAGTTTGCGTGTCTTTTATGATTGGAATGTATGTCTACAGCTGGTAGTGAAGTGGAAGAGGTAGAGTCATTGGAATGTGTGTGTGTTGGTGCCATCTGAGTTAAGAGCTGGAGCATCCTCATGTGATGAAGCAGAGTTAGTTTGAGCACTTGTGCTAGAATTAATTGGCATTAAATTAGATTTTGCCTGCTTGGCCACATTGATGTGGTTGACTTTAGGGGAATTTGCTGATGGCAATGCAGGGAGGAAATGATTAGCTATGATGCCATGTTGAGCAGGGTAAATGATGGTGTTATATTGCTTCATCAGTTATTAAGCCTATGAGGATATCAGCAGGGAAATGGACGTCAGCTACGTAGGTGGTAACTGGAATGGCTGGGTACTCATCTTTGTAACTAATGTCTAGTGAAAATTTACCAATGACTGGGAAAAGTACACCATATACATTGTATAGGTTGATGTTGGGGGGTTTTTGTTTTTGTGCAGAATCTGTGGAAACTGTGTAGTGTCATGATGTTAACTGGGAAACCTGTGTCGATAAATATTTTCACTTTGGTGTTACTTGACTTAGCATTGAAAGTTAAGGAATCTGAAGATATGTCTGGGATATCCAGGGTGTGCACCGGTAAGGTTCCAAATGGAATATCTTTGTATGGAGTGACTGTCCTAGCAGGAGATGTGTTATGTGAATGTCTAGCAGGAGATGTGTTACATGAATGTCTTGCAGGAGATGTGGTACTTGAATGTCTAGCAGGAGAGCTATCTGGGAATTCTTGTCTATGGTGTCTTCATGCAAGTAAGACATGGCAACGATCAGTTGTGTGAAAGCATGTGCCACGAAGTTCGAAGTATCAGTTCAGTTGTGATGGAAATCTGTGATAACATGTGTTAACAAGGTGTCCTGGTTTGTGACAATATGTACAAAACAGTTGTGTTCTTGCAGGAGAGCATTGTTGAGACTGATGTTGTGTGCGTGATGTATGTTGTGCTCTCATGTTATGTGAGGAGGACCGTGACCTGTGCTATTGTATGTCTTGGCGCTATGGGTACTGACTGACTTTGTTTCTGTGTCAGAGAATTTTTGTGAGAATTCACCTAATGTGATACCTGGTGTGAATGTAATGGTGCTAGCTTTCTGGAGTGTGTGTGTAACTGCGAGAGAAGGCGAAAGTATGCAATGAGGGAGACTATGTTATCCAAGATGGTCTGACTCATGCAGTGGTGGAGAAGGGTAGTCCAACATCTCTGTGTTATCGTGGTGGAGGCAGTGGGTATTGTGGGTGGTGGAGAATTTTCTCTGATGGAGATTTCCCTGTAGGTATTGGAGAATGCATCTCTATGTTGACGTGGTGGAGTAGCAGGCATGGTGGTGGTGGAGAAATGCCTCTGATGGAGATTTTCCATTGGGGCTGAAGAATACGTCTGGATGTTGACGTGGTGGAGCAGCGGGCATGGTGGTGGTGAAGAAAGCAGCTGAGAGGGATCGGTGTAGAACTAGAACCAGGGCTTCGTGTCGTGGTTGCGGGCACTGCAGCTATGAGGGGTTGCCTCATATGTAAGATGCTTCAGGGAAGATCGAAGCTGTCGTTAAATTGTTTGCTTTAGAGTGGCATGGGTTATGGGTGATGCAGCTAAGAGCAACGGTGCTTTTGGCTTATAAGTTGAATGCTGGAAAATGCTTCGAAGTAATTAGTGTTGCACTGCTGCTTCGATGTCCACAGTTGTAGAAGCTAGTGTGTAGCTTCGAATCCCTCTGATGGTCACCAGAATGTAGGTGTAAGTTTTGTAGTTGTAGTGTTTGAGTTGCCCATCAGAATGTAGGTTGTAGATTTGTAGTCTTTGTAGTCATAGTGCTTGAGCTGCCCATCAGAATGTAGAATTTAGATTTGTAGTCACGTATTCCACTACTGCCCACCAGAATGTAGAATGTGTGTTCTCTGCATTTGAATTGGTGGTGAAGAAAACTCAGGCCGAGTTCTTGGTTTTAATGCTCCACTTGAGGATTGGTTCTGTTCTAACTACTACATACATGGCAAGCCATCAGGAAAGCTCAGAGGGTTGCCAGATACATATTAACTTATATACAAGATTGCCAATTCATGAAAGTATGTTGTTGCCATATGAGGGATCCTGAGAAGTTGGGTCATTTCGGTTGAGGCATCAGCCAATCGGTTGCAGGTGGCTGACCTGAGAGACACAGCTGGCCTTTTGTTCAAGATAGAGGCTTGACCTGAGATGCCAAGAATCTTTTGTTGTCAAAAGGGGCATAGTCAAGAAAGGTCAGTTAGCTTGGTCCCGAAGTCCTTAGGGAGAGCTTGTTTCATTGTTGGAATCACATATTGTAGCATATTGTGCGTGCGCATGCATGCATGCCACTATTGAAGGGAGACCCAGCTATGAAGATGCGCAAGTCATCGAAGTGTTGCATATGTTGACCATAACAAACTGTTATTGCAAAAAAAACAAAAAACAAAAAAAAAGACAATGTTGACCTTGATTAATCACAAATCGCCTTAAATTTTCAGCAGTCTGATTGAGATTATCCAATTTGTTTGGTGGGGATTAGTCCAATTCGATTATCCAATTCGCAAATGTAAATCCAATTAATCGGATAGTCAGATAATCAGACTTCTGAATTGGACCGTCCATCTGTATTTTACCTAGTTGTATTATATTTACCTAGTTGTATTTACCTAGTTGTATTTTGCGGGAAGGGGAGCTATGCTCGTGATGTCCCGCCTTTGTATCTTGCAGTGTCTAGTTTGTTTTTAAACTCATGAATGGTTTTTGCGCATACTATTCCATTGTCCAGTTTGTTCCAAGTGTCCAAAACTCTATGAGGAAAACTGTTTTTCTTCAGTTCTCTTCTATAGCTATGTTTTTTTATTTTCTTTCCATGTCCTCTTGTGTTTCTTTTGTCCCAGTTAAGTAAGCTCTCACTATCGAGTACCTCTGTGCCTTTCATGATTCTGTAGATGGTCAATAGGTCACCTCTCTCTCTTCTTTGCTCCAGTGTCGGTAACTCCAGTTTAGCCAATCTCTCTTCGTATGATAGGTTTGCAAGTGCAGGTGCCATTTTTGTAGCTGCTCTTTGGATTCTTTCTATTTTCTTTATATTCTTTTTGGTACTGGGGGACCACAATGTCGCCGCATACTCTAATCTAGGCCTTATCAATGTAACCAATATTTTTTTCATCATGTCTTCGTCCAAGTATGTAAACGCCACTTTTATTGATCTTAGCAAGTTGTAAGTCTCCCCGACAATTTTGTTAATCTGTATATCATAATCTGTATATCATGGGAAGGGAGCTATGCTCACAGTGACCCATCTTTGTATCTTTCAGCATCTAGTTTATTTTTAAATTCTTGTATGGTTTTTGCATATACTATTGTTTCAACCAATTTGTTCCAGACATCCACTACTCTGTGTGGGAAACTTTTTTTTTTTTTTTTTCAGATCTCTTCTATAACTATCCTTTTTGAGCTTCTTTGCATGTCCTCTTGTTTTTCTGTTATCCCACTTTAATCAGTCTTCTCTGTCAAGGACTTCTATACCTTGATTCTGTAAATGGCCAGTAGATCTCCTCTTTCTCCTCTTTGGTTGGTAGTTCCAGTTTGGACAATCTTTGCTCATATGTCAATTTTGAAAGTGTTGGTGCCATCTTTGTCATTGCTCTTTGGATTCTAATTTATTTATATTCTTTTTTGTACTGGATGTCCATAGTGTTGCAGCATACTCCAATCTTGGTCTTATCAGTGTGACTAATATTTTCTTTACCATTACCTCGTCCAAGTATTAGTCAGGAATAAAACTTAGATTAAGACTCCAGTCATAATAGTTAACCTCTTCACTCCGGGGCACATCGCACGTCTGGCAGCATTAGCTGCCCGACGTGCGATGTTGCGTCATAATAATCGCATTATGAAAAATAAAGGCAGTGCTCAATTGTTCGTTATCTTTCACCCGTGAATTTTGATAACCATAGAAAATATGATGAAGCCAGTTTAGAGAGAATGGAGGTTACGTAGGTACGACTACAATAAATATAATCAAGACGCCGACGTCGGCATCACTTGCTCCTCATGACGCCTACGTAGGCGTCACCATATGGAAGTGGTTAAAGGCCACCTTTATTGATTTTAGTAAAACTGTAGGTTTCTCTGACTATTTTGTTAATATGCTTGTCTGATGACATGTCTTTGTTAATAATTACTCCTAGGTCCTTTTCAGAGCTAACTTTTTTACTTCCTTTGCATCAATATTATATTGCCCCAGTATTCTATTTTTACTTTTTCCAGACTCCATTATACTACATTTCTTGATGTTGAAGTTCACTTCCCACTTTTGGCTCCATTCCCAGAATTTGTCCAGGTCTCTCTGTAGTGATTCACAGTCTTTTTCTATATTTACTCTCTTTAGTAGTTTTGTGTCATCTGCAAAGAAGTTCATATAACAGTCTACATCTTCATCCATGTCATTTATATATATGGCAAACATTATCGAAGCTAATACAGAACATTGTGGGACTCCACTTATCATTTCTTCCCAGGTTGAGTTCTTGTCTCTAAATACCACCCTCATTTTTCTCCCATTCAAGAAATCTTTCGTCTATTTTAATAACTTTCCTTGTACACCTGTTGTTTTGAGTTTTCTTGGTAGCTTTTTGTGTGGTACTTTATCAAAAGCCTTTTGTAAATCTAGGAAAGCTTAATCAGTCCATCTGTCCTTTTCTTGCATTATGTTTATTAGTCTCGAATAAAAACAGATCAAGTTAGTGGCACATGATCTTCCTTGTCCAAAGCCAAATTGTTTTGGATTCAATATATTATATTCTTCCAGATGTTTGATCTATCTACTTTTGATAACTTTTTCATTTCACATATTTTTGCTATTGTACTTGTAAGGGAGACTGGTCTATAGTTTGTTGGGTTGTCCTTACCTCCCCCTTTATATATTGGTACAATATTTGTATTTTTCCAATCTTGTGGTACCTTTCCTTCTTTGGGTGAGCAATCTATTATCTTATACATTTTGTATGTTAGTTCATCTATACATTCTTTTAGTATCCAATTTGCAATTTCATCCGGACTGTGTGATTTTCTGACATCAATTTTTATTATTTGGTCCCTTATTTCTTTGTGTCACAATTATTTCTTTCATTGGGGGGATCATTCTATCTGTCCTTCATCCCAAATATGTGTATTTTCAATTGTGAATACAGATTTAAGATGTTTGTTCATAATTTCAGCAATTTCTACATCTATATATTCCTCATTCCTTCGTAGTTTCACTATTTCTTGCTTATCTTTTAATTTACCATTTACATACCTGTAGAATAATTTAGGTTATTCCTTGTGTATTAAATGGTCATATCCAGTAGTATATTTCCCCAAAGGTCCTCTCCACCTTTCACTGTCATTTCTTCCCAATATATTTCTTTAGAGTTAATGTCACCCATAATTGCTATGTTTCCTCCTTTCAGTAATTCATTTAATGCATGCTTTTTGTCTTCCAACATTTTGAAATGGTCACTCTGTCCAAGAATATATTTTTGGGGGCACATATATCACTACAAATTTTCTACTTTTCATGTCACTGTTTTCAACTTTTATCATAATTCCACATTATTATTTCCTTCTGTTATCTTTGTCACATTTAAGCCTTTCTTAGTCAAAAACATGATTCCTCCACCCTGTTTCTCCTTTCTATTTTTATCCAATGATTATATAAACCTCCTTTTTGTTTGTATCTTCATTTTTCATTCTTTCATTTTCACTTTTGACTTTGTTTAGTTCCTTTTTTAGATCAAAATCTCTATTGGTTTCAGCATTTTTTTTTTTCAACTGGTTCACTTCTCTATACATTGCCCTGTTTTCAGCTTTCAGATCTATAATTGCATTTATTAATTCTGTAATCTCCTGTATTCAGCTTTCAGATCTATAATTTCATTTATTAATTCTGTAATCTCCTGATTTTTTAGGATATTTTTATACCTTGATTCTCTTTCCAATTCTAAACTTCTACGTAGTATTCGACTTTCTTTTACAAACCCTGAAAATGCAATATTTTCATACCTTTGATTCAATTCTCAACGTTTCCATGTTGCAACTTCTATTTGGGATGACAACGGTGATTCAACCCTACTTACATCCAGTCTTCTGTTCACTAGTTCACGATATTTTTGTCCTTCATCATTTTCCATTTTATGTATTGATCACTAAATGAAATTACTCTATTTTATCATTTCGGTCACTATAAACAAAGCTCCCTATCCTGAAATACAAAACTAGGTGTTTCCTCCAAACTTATCAAAAAAGCACTGTGCTACAGAGCTCGTTATAGACATTCCTTCCAGCCTGTGGTTCATTTGTGTATTTTACCTAGTTGTATTTTGCGGGAAGGGGAGCTATGCTCGTGATGTCCCGCCATTGTATCTCGCAGTGTCTAGTTTGTTTTTAAACTCATGAATGGTTTTTGCGCATACTATTTCATTATCCAGTTTGTTCCAAGTGTCCAAAACTCTATGTGGAAAACTGTTTTTCTTCAGTTCTCTTCTATAGCTATGTTTTTTTATTTTCTTTCCATGTCCTCTTGTGTTTCTTTTGTCCCAGTTAAGTAAGTTCTCTCTATCAAGTATCTCTGTGCCTTTCATGATTCTGTAGATGGTCAGTAGGTCACCTCTCTCTCTTCTTTGCTCCAGTGTCGGTAACTCCAGTTTAGCCAATCTTTCCTCGTATGATAGGTTTGCAAGTGCAGGTGCCATTTTTGTAGCTGCTCTTTGGATTCTTTCTATTTTCTTTATATTCTTTTTGGTACTGGGGGACCACAATGTCGCCGCATACTCTAATCTAGGCCTTATCAATGTAACCAATATTTTTTTTATCATGTCTTCGTCCAAGTATGTAAATGCCACTTTTATTGATCTTAGCAAGTTGTAAGTCTCCCCAACAATTTTGTTAATCTGTATATCATAGGACAAGTCGTTCGTGATAATTACACCCAAATCTTTTTCGGATCCTACTTTCTTTACTTCCTTGGTTCCAATTGTATATTTTCCTGATATTCTGTGTGTGTATTTACCTAGTTGTATTTACCTAGTTGTATTTTACGGGAAGGGGAGCTATGCTCGTGGGGTCCCGTCTTCATTTCTCATTTTATCTAAACAATTTTTAAATTCATGTATTGTTTTTGCACACACCACTTTCTCATCTAACTTGTTCCAACTGTCTATTACTCTGTGAGGAAAGCTGTTCTTTTTCAAATCTCTTCTATAGCTGTCTTTTTTTATTTTCTTTCCGTGTCCTCTTGTATTTCTGTCATCCCATTTTATCAGATTCTCTCTATCAGTAATTTCTATGCCTTTCATGATTCTGTAAATAGCTATCAAATCTCCTCTCTCTCTTCTTTGCTCTAGTGTCTGTAGTTCAAGTTTTTGTAGTCTCTCTTCATATGATAGTTTTGAGAGTGTTGGTGCCAGTTTTGTAATTGCTCTTTGTATTCTTTCAAGTTTTTTTATACATTTTTTTGTACTTGGTGACCATATCGTTGCTGCATATTCTAATCTTGGTCTTATCAGGGTGATTAGGATTTTCCTCACCATTTCTTCATCCAGGTATGTAAATGCCACTTTAATTGTTCTTATTAAATTATAAGTTTCTCCAAAAATCTTATTTATATGTTTCTCAGGTGACATATTATTCATAACAATGACTCCCAGGTCCTTCTCATTTTCTACTTTTTTTATTCCTTCTTCTCCCAAATTATATGATCCTGTTATTCTGTTTTTGCTTTTTCCAAATTCCATTATACTACACTTTTTTGTATTGAACTCCATCTCCCACTTCCTACTCCATTCTTGTACTTTATTTAGATCTCTCTGTAGTGATTCACAATCTTCTTCAGTTTTCACTCTTTTCAGTAGTTTTGCATCGTCTGCAAAGAAGCTCATATAGCTTTCAATTCCTTCATCCATATCATTAATATATATAGCAAACATTATTGGGGCCAGAACTGTTCCCTGCGGGACACCGCTTATTACTTCATTCCATTTTGAGTGCTGGTTTCTTATCACTACTCTCATTTTTCTTTCTTGCAAAAAGTCTTCCATCCAATTTAGTAATTTACCTTGTATTCCTCCTTCAGATTCTAGTTTCTTAAGCAACTTCTTATGTGGTACTTTGTCAAAAGCTTTTTTTAGGTCTAGAAATGCACAATCAGCCCATCCATCTCTTGTATTATATCTATTAGCCTTGAATAGAAACATATTAAATTGGTGACGCATGATCGTCCTTGTCTGAATCCAAATTGCCTTGGATTTAGTACGTTGTTTTTTTCCAAGTATTTTACCCATCTATTTTTGATAATTCTTTCACAAATTTTTGCTATTGTACTTGTTAGAGAGACTGGTCTATAGTTGGTAGGTTCTTCTTTATTTCCTCCTTTATATATAGGTACTATATTTGCTTTTTTCCAATCTTCTGGAACTTTTCCTTCTTTCAAGGAACTGCTTATTATGCTATGTATTTTGTCTGCCAGTTCATTCCTGCATTCTTTCAGAATCCAGTTTGCTATTTCATCTGGTCCATGCGATTTTCTGACATCAAGATTACTCAAGTGTATCAATATTTCATTCTTTGATACTTCTATTTCCTCTATAGGGGGGACTTTCTCTTTCCATTCAATCTCTTCAGGTTGTATGTTCTCCCTTGTAAACACTGATTTAAAATGTTTGTTCATAATTTCCGCCATTTCCATTTCCTCAGTGTATTCAACTCCCCCTTGTCTTAATTTCTCCAAGTCCTGTTTGTTTTTCAGTTTATTGTTTACAAATCTGTAGAATAGTTTTGGTTGATCTTTACATTTTTCTATGACGTCTTTTTCATATTTTCTCTTTTCCTCTCTGCACGTTTGTACATATTCATTTCTATAACCGGTATATATTTTCCATTTTTCAGGTCTTCTGTCTTTTTTCCATCTGGTCCAGGCTTTGTCTCTTTTGTCTTTTAACTCCCTACAACTTTTGTTGTACCAGCATTTTACATATTCTTTTTCTTGTTTTTGTCTTGGGACATACTTTTCCACTCCTTGTTTGTAAATTTTTGTCAAAATATTCCATTTCTTTTCCACTGATGTTTCTTCTTTGTATATTTCTTCCCAGTTTTCTTGTTGGAAGAATTCTCTTATTTTATCAAAGTTTGTTTTTTCATACATCATTCTTCCTTTTCTATATTGTTCATTTCTTTTCATATATTTTTCTTCATTAAGTTCCAGTTCAATCAATATGTGGTCACTTTTACCTATTGGTGTTTTATATTCAATCTTGTCCACTATTCTAGGTTCAGATGTAATTAATAAGTCTAGTCTCGATGGTTCTTCATTTCTATACCTAGTGTTCTCCTGTATCCATTGTGTCATTGTGTGGTCAATAATCATCTCAAGTAGAGCGTTTCCCCATGAGTCGTCTCCACCCTTCACTGTCATTTCTTCCCAGCAGATTTCTTTGCAATTAAAGTCGCCCATCATAACTATTCTTCCTCCATCTTCCATTATTTTATTTAATGTTATCTTTGTGTCCTCTAACATACTTTTATGTTCACTCTCCTCCCATGAGGCTGTTTTTGGAGGCACATAATTTATCACAAATTTTCTGCTCTTCTTATCTCTGTCTTCCACTTCTATCATAATCATCTCTACTGTATTCTTTCCATATATGACACCTTTCACGTTTATATCCTTCTTAGTCAGGAACATAACTCCACCCCCTTGCTTTTTCTCTCTGTTTCTAATCCAATAATTGTATGCATCATGTCCTACACTGTTGGGTGGTAGTGGGCCTTTTAATTTTGTTTCTACAATTCCCATTATGTCCGGTTCTTTTTCCTTCAAATAATCATTCAGCTCATTCAATCCTGTTATTAATCCATCTATATTTGTGTAAGACACTCTTAGTTTTCTGCCACTTCCATTGTGTTCTCTGTTTCCCTTATGTTTTTCTTTTGTATGTCGAACTTCCTTAGTTTCATGTTCACTACTCTCCAATAGAATCTCTCTTTCTCTGACTCCGTTCTGTTCTCGTTTTTTGCCTTAGCTTCCAGTCTTTTCTGCTTTTCTTCCTCTCTTTCCTCTTTATTCATTTCCCTTTTTATCCATATCTTTTTATATTGTTCACATGTTGCTAGTTTCCCTGTTTTGGATAAGATATTCTCTGCCGTTGTTTGTGACTTGAATTTAATCTTAATTGGTCTGGTCTTGTCTGTGCTATACTTTCCGAGTCTAAATTTCTCTTCGATTTGTTTCATAATTTCTGGTTCATCTTCCTGAACTGATTCTAGTAATTGGCTTACTTTTTCATTTTCCTCTTTGATTCTTGTGGTTCTATCTGTGTTGTGTTTCTCTTCCATTCCTAATATAATTATACATTTCTTCTTGTCTGCTAAATCTCTTACTATATTCTCCTTTTGTCTCATCACTTTAATAACTGAGTCTTCAGTATGTTCTTTCAATTGCTGTTTGACTATGTCAGTGAATGAAACCTTATTTCCTTCTTGGGTTGTTTTCCAATTCTTAGTTTCTTTAGCTATTGTCTCTCTGTTTTCTTTACTATTCTTCAATTCCTCATTCTCCACCTTTACTTCTCTTAACTGTCTTTTTAGGTCTTCTATTTCATCAGTTAAGTTTTTATTCGCCTTTTCTAGTTCTTCCAATCTTTCAACCCTTTGTAAAATGGTGTTCATATGACCTAACCTACTCTCCAAGTCCTCGATCACCTTATCAACCTTCTCCTCTAGTCTTGTCAGTCGGGGGGGGTTTGTGTCCCCCCCACCCTCTTTAAATCCCTTGAAAATATTCTCATCACTTTCTACTGTATTGCTCTTATCTATACTTCTAATCTTTACATTTTTATTAGACATTTCGTCGTCGTCGGGAGGCCTTTTGTTTACCTTTCGCCTGTCTGCCTGGGCCAAGTCTACTCCTTCCTCATTTCCTTCCATTTCCCTCAGTAATCCCTCCCCCTTTCCTCTTTCCCTACTTTCCTACTACTCCACGAGCAATTTCCCCCCCACCCTGTAAAAACAATAGGCACTTCTCTTTGCGTTGGGATCCACAAACTTCAATTTTCTTCAGAACGTCTTCTAAGCCGTCCATTCGTTGAAGTGTATTTACCTAGTTGTATTTACCTAGTTGTATTTTACGGGAAGGGGAGCTATGCTCGTGGGGTCCCGTCTTCATATCTCATTTTATCTAAACTATTTTTAAATTCATGTATTGTTTTTGCACACACCACTTTCTCATCTAACTTGTTCCAACTGTCTATTGCTCTGTGAGGAAAGCTGTTCTTTTTAAAATCTCTTCTATAGCTGTCTTTTTTTTATTTTCTTTCCGTGTCCTCTTGTATTTCTGTCATCCCATTTTATCAGATTCTATCAGTAATTTCTATGCCTTTCATGATTCTGTAAATAGCTATCAAATCTCCTCTCTCTCTTCTTTGCTCTAGTGTCTGTAGTTTAAGTTTTTGTAGTCTCTCTTCATATGATAGTTTTGAGAGTGTTGGTGCCAGTTTTGTAATTGCTCTTTGTATTCTTTCAAGTTTTTTTATACATTTTTTTGTACTTGGTGACCATATCGTTGCTGCATATTCCAATCTTGGTCTTATCAGGGTGATTAGGATTTTCCTCACCATTTCTTCATCCAGGTATGTAAATGCCACTTTGATTGTTCTTATTAAATTATAAGTTTCTCCAAAAATCTTATTTATATGTTTCTCAGGTGACATATTATTCATAACAATGACTCCCAGGTCCTTCTCATTTTCTACTTTTTTTATTCCTTCTTTTCCCAAATTATATGATCCTGTTATTCTGTTTTTGCTTTTTCCAAATTCCATTATACTACACTTTTTTGTATTGAACTCCATCTCCCACTTCCTACTCCATTCTTGTACTTTATTTAGATCTCTCTGTAGTGATTCACAATCTTCTTCAGTTTTCACTCTTTTCAGTAATTTTGCATCATCTGCAAAGAAGCTCATATAGCTTTCAATTCCTTCATCCATATCATTAATATATATAGCAAACATTATTGGGGCCAGAACTGTTCCCTGCGGGACACCGCTTATTACTTCATTCCATTTTGAGTGCTGATCTCTTATCACTACTCTCATTTTTCTTTCTTGCAAAAAGTCTTCCATCCAATTTAGCAATTTACCTTGTATTCCTCCTTCATATTCTAATTTCTTAAGCAACTTCTTATGTGGTACTTTGTCAAAAGCTTTTTTTAGGTCTAGAAATGCACAATCAGCCCATCCATCTCTTTCTTGTATTATATCTATTAGCCTTGAATAGAAACATATTAAATTGGTGACGCATGATCGTCCTTGTCTGAATCCAAATTGCCTTGGATTTAGTACGTTGTTTTTTTCCAAGTATTTTACCCATCTACTTTTGATAATTCTTTCACATATTTTTGCTATTGTACTTGTTAGAGAGACTGGTCTATAGTTGGTAGGTTCTTCTTTATTTCCTCCTTTATATATAGGTACTATATTTGCTTTTTTCCAATCTTCTGGAACTTTTCCTTCTTTTAAGGAACTGCTTATTATGCTCTGTATTTTGTCTGCCAGTTCATTCCTGCATTCTTTCAGAATCCAGTTTGCTATTTCATCTGGCCCATGCGATTTTCTGACATCAAAATTACCCAAGTGTGTCAATATTTCATTCTTTGTTACTTCTATTTCTTCCATAGGGGGGACTTTTTCCTTCCACTCAATCTCTTCAGGTTGTATATTTTCCCTTGTAAACACTGATTTAAAATGTTTGTTCATAATTTCTGCCATTTCCATTTCCTCAGTGTATTCAACTCCTCCTTGTCTTAATTTCTCTAAGTCTTGTTTGTTTTTCAGTTTATTGTTTACAAATCTGTAGAATAGTTTTGGTTGATCTTTACACTTTTCTATAACATCTTTTTCATATTTTCTTTTTTCCTCTCTGCACTTTAGTACATATTCATTTCTATAACCAGTATATATTTTCCATTTTTCAGGTCTTCTGTCTTTTTTCCATCTGTTCCAGGCTTTGTCTCTTTTGTCCTTTAACTCCCTACAACTTTTGTTGTACCAGCATTTTACATATTCTTTTTCTTGTTTTTGTCTTGGGACATACTTTTCCACTCCTTTTTTGTAAATTTTTGTCAAAATATTCCATTTCTCTTCCACTGTTGTTTCTTCTTTGTATATTTCTTCCCAGTTTTCTTGTTGGAAGAATTCTCTTATTTTATCAAAGTTTGTTTTTTCATACATCATTCTTCCTTTTCTATATTGTTCATTTCTTTTCATATATTTTTCTTCATTAAGTTCCAGTTCAATCAATATGTGGTCACTTTTACCTATTGGTGTTTTATATTCAATCTTGTCCACTATTCTAGGTTCAGATGTAATTATTAAGTCTAGCCTCGATGGTTCTTCTTCATTTCTATACCTAGTGTTCTCTTGTATCCATTGTGTCATTGAATGGTCAGTAATCATCTCAAGTAGAGCATTTCCCCATGAGTCATCACCACTCTTTACTGTCATTTCTTCCCAGCAGATTTCTTTGCAATTAAAGTCGCCCATCATAACTATTCTTCCTCCGTCTTCCATTATTTTAGTTAATGCTATCTTTGTGTCCTCTAACATACTTTTATGTTCACTCTCCTCCCATGAGGCTGTTTTCGGAGGCACATAATTGATCACAAATTTTCTGCTCTTCTTATCTCGGTCTTCCACTTCTATCATAATCATCTCTACTGTATTCTTTCCATATATGACACCTTTCACGTTTATATCCTTCTTAGTCAGGAACATAACTCCACCCCCTTGTTTTTTCTCTCTGTTTCTAATCCAATAATTGTATGTATCATGTCCTACACTGTTGGGTGGTAGTGGGCCTTTTAATTTTGTTTCTACAATTCCCATTATGTCCGGTTCTTTTTCTTTCAAATAATCATTCAGTTCATTCAATCCTGTTATCAATCCATCTATATTTGTGTAAGACACTCTTAGTTTTCTGCCACTTCCATTGTATTCTCTGTTTCCCTTATGTTTTTCTTTAGTATGTCGAACTGCTTTATTTTCATGTTCACTACTCTCCAATAGAATCTCTCTTTCTCTGACTCCGTTCTTTCCTCGTTTTTTGCCTTAGCTTCAATTCTTTTCTGCTTTTCTGCCTCTCTTTCCTCCTTATTCATTTCTCTTTTTATCCATACCTTTTTATATTGATCATTTGTTGCTAGTTTCCCTGTCTTGGATAGAATTTTCTCTGCTGTTGTTTGTGACCTGAATTTAATCTTAATTGGTCTGGTCTTATCTGTACTATATTTTCCGAGTCTGAATTTTTCCTCAATTTCCTTTATAATTTCTGGGTCATCTTCCTGGACTAATTTTAATAAACTGCTTACTCTTTCATTTTCCTCCTTGATTCTTGCGGTTCTATCTGGGTTATGTTTCTCTTCCATTCCTAATATAATTATACATTTCTTTTTGTCAGCTAATTCTCTTACTATATTCTCCTTCTGTCTCATCACTTTAATAACTGAGTCTTCATTATGTTCTTTCAATTGCTGTTTGACTATGTCAGTGAATGAAACCTTATTCCCTTCTTGAGTTATTCTCCAATTTTTAGCTTCTGTAGCTATTTTCTCTCTGTTTTCATTACTATTCTTCTTCAATTACTCATTCTCCTCCTTTACATTTCCTAACTGTCTTTTTAGGTCCTCTATTTCTTCAGTTAAGTTTCTGTTAGCCTTCTCTAGTTGTTCCAACCTTTCAATTCTTTGGAAAATGGAGTCTACGTTACCTAACTTACGCTCCAAGTCCTCGATCACCTTATCAACTCTCTCCTCTAGTCTTATCAGTCGGGGGGGGGGGGGGTTGTGTCCCCCCCACCCTCTTTAAATCCCTGGAACATATTCTCGTCACTTTCTTCTGTATTGCTCCTCTCTATACTTCTAATCTTTACATTTTTATTTGCCATTTCGTCATCACTGAGCTGGTCCGGTGGTCGTTTCATGTTGACCTTACGCCCGTCTGCCTGGGCCAAGTCCTCCACATCCTCATTTCCTTCCATTTCCCCAGCAATCCCTCCCCCTCTCCTCTTTCCTTACTTTCCCACTACCTCACGAGCAATTTCCCCCCCCCCCTGCAAATACAAAAAGGCACTTCTCTTTGCGTTGGTATCCACAATCTGCACTTTTCTTCAGAGCGTTCGTCAAGCCGTCCGTTCGTTGAAAGTGTGTGTGTGTGTGTGCCTGTGTGTGTGTGTGTGTATATATATATATATATAGTATATACTCATGGATTTCTCTATTCATGTGTATTTAGAATATGCAATTTTGGAATAACACGAGGTAAAAAATCTAGTCATTTTTTCATATTACACAGATTATTTAGGATACAATGTCAAAAAAATAAAGTTGTGCACCTGGTTTAAATAAGTGATGCAGCCACCAGGTGTTCCCCATATGTACCACCAACACTGTCCCTTCACGTGGTGCTTAAAGCTCATTGTTACCTGCACACTGCTAGTATTAATGTCTCTTCACTCTCCTCTCTCAGTGGCTTACTACAGTTTTTTTACTATGGCTTCCAAGTACCCTTTGACTTCTGTAGCAAGTGGCAGTACATTGAAGAGATCTAGGAAGACCTTGACCCTAGAGCAAAAGCTCATGGAGAAGGCAGTAGCATCAGAAGAACAACCTCAGCGAACCCTGACAGCCACAAACTTGTCCCAATGTATGGACTTGAGGCAAGCAATGAAATTCATAGAAAATTATCCAAATGTGGAGAGAAGCATTCATTTACCAGAGGAGTGATGAGCAAAATGGCCTGCTATGAAGTGTTGCTGAAGGAAAAGCAATAAAAAAAGAAACAACAATCTGTAACAGCATTCTTGTGTGAGCATGAGACAGAGGTGGAGTCAGAGGCAGGATGGTTCAGTGAGCATGAGGCAGAGCTACCCAGTGACATATAATATGAAGCTATGTAATGGTGCAGCTTAATATAAACATGTACAAGTAAGCAATAGTAAAACTTAACTTCTTCTTTATAAGTTTGATATCCCACAACTTGTATATCTTTCAACTTAATGTCAGCTGAATGCAATACTCCAGACTTTATATGTAGAGTACAGTTTAGAACAGTAATCATGTTCACTTTATGCAATTTTTACATTACGCGATCCCTTCAGGAATATATCCCTCACATAGATCAAGAAATCCCTGTGTGTGTGTTTTATATATATATATATATGTGTATATATATATATATATATATATATATATAGTGAAAGTTACAAACCTCAGGCATCAGATTTCCAGTATTGCAACTTTGCCCAGGCCTTTCCATAGATTTATCTAGGAAGAAATGCTAGATTTATGTCTTGGTTGTATTTGTGTATTCACCTAATTGTAGTGTAAAGGAAAGGAGCAATGCTCATGGGGTCCTGCCTCTTTTTCTTCATCTGTTATCTCTAGTTTTAAATTTGTCCATGGTTTTAGCTTGGGTTGTCTCATCTTCAGGGATATTCCTGTTGATGCATCCATACAGAAAACTTAGTTTTTTGACATACACTCTTCCCACATTTAACAAATGAGTTATGTTCCTGGAAATTTGTTCATTAACCACTTCAGTACAAATAAAATTCTCGTACACAGAATCAGCTGCTGCATGTACAATGCATTACACTATTCGCATTATAAAATATAAAGTCACTTCTTCATTCCCTCATGCAAAAATGGAGATGGGGAGAAATCCCATCAGGCTGTGTATATGTGTGTGTGTGTGTGTATATATATATATATATATATATATATATATATATATATATATATTTTTTTTTTTTTTTTTTTTTTTTTTTTTTTTTTTTTTTTTGCAGAGCATCATGTAGGCAGTGAGAGCACTCCTGACTCTTTTCAAATTTTAGTCTGCATTCACAGTTTGGATATTATTCACAATATCATGGATTGCACTGTTGAATTTGGAGATAGCATCATCTAAAATCTTCCTTATTAAGTGTAGCTGTGGTTCTGGTTCATCCTCTGCAGCTGCCCCCGCTTGTGCTCTGACTTGTTCAATGGCCATTAAATCTTCATTACTGTAATCCAATATTTGAGTGTTGCCATGCAAAACACAAATTGCCACATAGCTGCTGGGCATACACTAGAACTTGTTAGTTATTTTATTGAGTGTATTCATAAATTAATTTTGTTTGTTGATTGTAGGTACTTTTTCATATTTAATACTTATACCAAAGGCTTTTTCCCCCTTACAAGGGAGGTAGCCAAAAAACAAAGGCATAAAAGCCATCCCACCTATTCCATCCTCAACATACTCCACTCCCCTCCACCCTCTTCCCTCCCTCATATCTTGGCATATCCTGGATGACAGGTCATCCCTGCATCTTGCCCACTGCCCTGGGTCAGAAGCTGTGTCACAAGACACTGCACATCCACAGCAAGGGCGCTTCATCAAATCAGTGACCCCCCCCCCTGTCCCTACATGCAAAAAAGGAAAAGACAGGGAGAGAATCCCTTCAGCCTGTATCAATTTATTTCTCATACATACTTCCTCAACTCCCATCCCCAAACTACTCCCCCTCATGCATCACAGCATCATCCATACACAACCATTCTCCATTCACCCCTATCTTCTGTCCTCTCCCATCCTTCCTCAACAGATATTCCCCTTTCCCAATGCCCATTTTACCCCATCTATCCATCTCACCCTTTGTCACCCCCTCATTTTCACTCCTTCCACATCTGCCTTCCACACCTCTTCTACTAGTCTTTCTTCACTCATTCTTTCCATGAATCCAAACCATCCCAATACTCTTTCATCAACCCTATCATCGAACTCCCTTTCCACCCCTGTTCTCCTCACCTCCTCATTTCTCACTCTATCCAGCCTAGTAACCCCTATCATACTTCTCAGGCACCTCATCTCAAACACATTCAAACTCCTCTCTTCCTCTTTTATGTTGCATGTTGTCATCACAATCGCTCCTTTATACAATCTCCTCATAGCATCCATTCCCAAATATCTATTTCTCATTACACTTTTTAATCCCCTGAGGCATTTACTTGCTTCTTTCAATCTACATTTTGCCTCCATCTCCACTCCTACCTTTCCCGCTACATTCGCACCCAAGTATCTAAAACTATCCACTTCCTCCAGTCTCTTTCCCTTTATACTCACCTCCAGTCTGCTGCCACTTTCTCCCCTTGTACAATTCATTTCCTTACTTTTACCCACATGTATCTTCAACTTCCTTCTTTCACACACCTTCCCAAACTCTGTCACTAACTTCCTCAAACCCTCCTCTGATCCTGCTACAAGTGCAGTGTCATCAGCAAACAACAAATGGTTTACCTCACACTTTTCTCATTTTCTTTAACCATCACCAATCCCTGCCCTTGCATCTACCTCTCGCACCACCTCATCCATGAGGAGGCGTCAGATAACAATGATAATTACGATATTACTTACCTCGACTTTAGCAAAGCACTCAATAAGGTGCCACACCAGAGACTACTAAATAAAATCAAAGCCCATGACATAGGAGGAAAAGTGCTACAATGGATTAGAGCTTGGATTAGTAACAGAAAACAGCAGGTCACCATAAATGGAGCAAAATCTAGGTAGGGCAGTGTTACTAGTGGGGTCCCCCAGGGCTTGGTTTTGGGTCCCTTGTTGTTCATTGTGTACATAAATGACTTAGACGATGGGATAAATAGTGATGTTAGTAAGTTTGCAGACGACACTAAAATAGGATGCCTAATTAGGTCAGGAGACGACACAGAGATTCTGCAGGATGATCTTAACAAATTGTTCACGTGGTCGGTGAAATGGCAAATGAACTTCAATATCTCTAAGTGTAGCATGTTAAACGTAGGGCTACACAACCCTGAAAATAGATACAACTTAGATAATACGCTTTTAGAGAAAACTGAGGTGAGACTTGGGAGTTCTGGTGAGTCCGGACCTTAAAACCAGGAAATAGTGCATTAGCACCAGGATTAAAGCTAACAGAGCATTAGGTTTCATTGCTAGGACGGTAATGAATAAAAGTGCAGAGGTAACTATTAAACTCTATCTAGCGATAGTTAGACCCATCGTTGACTATGCGGTACAGTTTTGGTCTCCATCCTACAGAATGGACATCAATTCACTAGAATCAGTACAGAGAAGAATGACCAAAATGATACATGGACTTAGAAATTTGCCTTATGAAGAGAGGCTTAGGCACCTTAACTTACACTCTCTGGAAAGACGCAGAGAATGGGGTGATCGAATAGAGGTGATCAAGTGGATCAAAAGCTTTAACAAGGGTGAAGCAAACAAGGTCATCATATTAAAACAACAGGGCAGGACTCGCAGTAATGGTTATAAACTGGACAAATTTAGATTTAAAAAGGAAATAGGCAAGAATTGGTTTACTAATAGGGTGTTCGACGAATGGAATAAACTCAGTAACCATGTAGTAAGCGCTGAAACTATCAGTTGTTTTAAGAAACAATTAAACAACTGTGGATGGGGATGACAGGTGGTGATGGATATGGAGCTGCCTAGTGTAGGCCTTATGGCTTTTCCAGATCCATAAAAACCCAAAAAACATCCTTACCTTTTTGTACAGCTTCCTCACATATATGTCTTACCACAAAAATCTGATCTATGCAACCCCTACCTGTTCTAAACCCACACTGTTCCTCACCAATTACCCCCTCTGTTCCTCTCCTAATCCTCTCAATCAAGACCCTCCCATAAGCCTTCCCAACTACACTTAACAATGTGATTCCTCTGAAAATATTACATTCACACTTGTCCCCTTTTCCCTTGTAAAGTGGAACTATACAGGCACTCCTCCAGTCCTCCAGCATTCTTAAACAAAGATTAAATAATCTCACCAGCCAGTCGACCATCACTTTTTTTCAGAGATTCTTCATGACATCCATCCAATCCAAGTGCCTTACCTGCTCTCATCATCGCCTTCACTTCATCTTTCCTTATTTCTCCTCCATTTTCCTCATTCATCACGGTCATTTTCTTAGCACTTCCCACTGCAACTGCCTTTCCCTCCCTATCCTCCTTCACATTTAGCAACTCCCTAAAATACTCTGCCCATCTTCCTCTTACTTCCTTCTCTTCCATTATCATCTCTCCATCTGCACTGTTAACCTTTTCTTCTCTACTTGATTTGCCTCCTCTTCCTCTCTTAATTTCTTTCCAATTTTTTTTTATTACTTTCAAAGTTTTCTGTCATACTCGTACCCTGTTTCACATGTGCTCTCCTCTTTGCCTCCTTTATCTTCTGCTTTACTTCTCATTTCTTTATACCTCTCATATGATTCCCTCATCCTATTATGTAACCAAATTGTGAAAGCTCACTTCTTGTCTTCTACAACCTTCTTTGCTTCCTCAACTCCCCACTCACTACCCTTCCTTCTATTTATATTCAATACATATTTAGTATTTAATAATTCATATTTAATACATGTTCTTTCATATTTAATACCCCCGTCTGGGGCATTGGCTACATGTTATTGTGGAGTTAAAAGCTGCTAAGTAGCATGTAGCTGATACTTTAAGGTCTATATGGGGTGCCCCTATGGACCAGAGCCACACATAATTTTGTCTGTGGTAGAGGAAATCTCTGTTCGTAGAGAAATGATGATACTTTATTATACTGTAACTGTCCCTCCATTATGCTGCCCCCCTCCACTCTTGTTACTGTCCTATACCATTTCTCTGAATATAGATTTCTTTGCCTAAACCAGTGGTGGGGAATAAGAATACTGCCACCAAATCTTTCCATTTGAGTCATATGAAGCAACAAAAATGGGATGGGGATAGGACTAGGCAACCTCCCTGTAGCCCCAAAGGGGACATTCCTAAAAAAAAGTAAAGGCATAAGAGGGTCTAGAAGTTTTCCAACCTGTACCCTAAGGTTTGGGTCTTTTAATGTGCGTGGATGTGGTACAGATGAGAGTAAAAGTGAAGAGGTAGGCAGTATATTTGTGAGAAGAAAAAGGGATGTGTTGGTATTGAGTGAAACTAAGTTGAGAGGGAGGGGTGAGTTTGAGTTTGGGAATAGAGTTGGAAGGATCTCGGAAGTGAAGAGAGGATGAGGGAGAGAAAGGGTGGCTATACCAATAAGTGAAGAGATAGGTAAGTGTGTGGTGGAGTGGAAGTTTCTTCAAGGTTAATGTGGATGAATGTGAAACTGGGAAGGGAGATGTGGTTATTTGTAAGTGCATATGGTTCTGGTAGTGAGAAGAGTGTAGAGGAAAGGGAGGCTTTTTGTGTAGATTTTGCATAGAGGGCTTAGGGAGAAATGTCAATGTAGTGGTATTGGGAGAGCTTAATGATAGGGTAGGAAATAGATGGAGTGGTTGGTAAGTGTGGAGTTCCAGGAAAAAATTGTAGTGGAGAGATGATGGAGATGTGTCTAGAAAGAGAGTTGATGATAGCAAATACAGTGTTTAGGAAGAAAGTCAAGCATAAGTACACATGGGAGAGGGTGGTGGATGGAAGGGTGGTAGATAGAGTGTTAATGGACTATAGTGGTAACCAGGAGTATAGTAGGAAGAGTTAAGGATATACATGTTCTAAGGGGAGAGAGTGGGGGAATATCAGATAATTTTTTGGTGGAAGGTAAGTTGAGAGTGGAGGATAGATGGAGAAAGAGGAAAAGGACAGAAGGTAGGGAGGTGCTTAAAGTGAACTGTTTAAATGAGAAAGAAAAGGAGAAGGGGTACAAGAAGCTGAGAGAGGAGTGGGAGGGAGTGAAGGATAAAGTAGAACTAGGAGTGGAGGAGGAATAGGGATGGTTCAAGGAAGGAGTCATAAGGTGTGCAAAGATGGACGGGAGAAAATAGAAGGAAGGGTAGTGAGTCGTGGGATGAGGAAGCAAAGAAGATTTTAGAATAGAACAATTGAGCTTTCACATATTGGTTACAAAATAAGACATGGGAATCATATGAGAGGTACAATTTTTTTTTATCATTTTTTATGTGGTACTTTGTCGAAGGCTTTTTGTAAGTCTAAGAAAGCATAATCATCCCATCCATCCCTTTCTTGCATTATAACTATAAGTCTTGAGTCAAAAGTATTTACCTAGTTTTATCTTATAGGAAAGGGAGCTGTACTCGTGATGTCCCATCTTTGTATCTCTCCATATCTAGTTTGCTCTTAAATTTTTGTATTGTTTATGCACACACTGTTCCCTCATCTAATATGTTCCATACATCCACCACTGTAGGGAAAGCTGTTCTTTTTCAGATTTCTTCTATAATTGTCCTTTTTTAACTTCTTTCCATCTCCTCTTGTGTTTCTCTTATCCCAATTTAGTAAGTATTCTCTGTCAAGGACTTCCATGCCTTTCATAATTCTGTAAATGGTCAACAAGTCACCTTTTTCTCTTCTTTGTTCCAGTGTCAGCAACTTCAATTTTAACAATCTTTCTTCATATAAGAGTTTTGATAGTTCTGGGGCCATCTTTGTAGCTGCTCTATGGATTCTCTCAATCTTCTTAATATTCTTTTTTGTATTGGGTGACCTTAGTGTTGCTGCGTACTCCAATTTAGGCCTTATCAATGTGACTAGTTTTTTTTTTTTTCATCCAAGTAAGTAAAAGCCACTTTTATTGACCTTAGCAAATTGTAGGTTTTGCCAACAACTTTGTTTATATGTTTGTCAGGGGACATATCTTTTGTGATGATCACTCCCAGTTTAGGAAATAGGATAGAAATTAATAGAGAGAAATCCTGGGTTTGGTTTTGAAACTAAGTGTTAGCCACAGACCTTCAGATGAGGGTGAGAATGTTGACATATTTTGAAGGTGGATGGTAGGGAGATGATTTCCACCGATATCCATATTATTAGACCACCATGTACAGGTACAATCACAAGCAAAATCTTTTGACCCACACAGAATCTTCATGATACGGAATTCATGTTCTTTGACAATTTTTTCATTGACCTGTTTAAGAAAATTACCTAACTGTAATTTAAATACTGCATAGGGTAATGTATCACACACTTGAAAAAAAAATAATATTGGGTGTTGTGAGAACTATAGCATGGGTCAAAATCATGTCTATCCCTGTCATTGGCCCCTTTATGGTGTTATGACTTCATGATAATCGATCTATATACCAAAAAGTTTCATCCCCTTATAAGGGAGTTAGCCAGCCAAGACATGCACCCCCCCCCACCCATATTCATCTCTCCCATGCATCACCCATTTGTTTCCTGTTATGATGATAATTAGTCATTTTTATGGACCATATAGTTAATTTTACAATTTAATTGTTCTGCAGCTGTGTATGATACTCTCTTCATTATACCATACCTTCAATTGTTGCTCCAAAGAGTCAAATGATATCTGGTTGTCAAGAGATATATTTGGAATCGCTGCCTCATTTTTTGCCATCTTCCTCTCAGGAATTTACTATGGCTTTTGGTGTGATAAAGTAGGTATTATTTTATGTATATGAAATATAAAATTATTTGGAAATATGTCTAGATCTGTTTTGATTTGATATATTATTATTATATAAGAACTTTAGGTTAGAGCAGCGATTCCCAAACTATGGGTCACGACCCAAACATGGGTCGCGAAGTGTTCAAGAATGGGTTGCGAGACCTTGTTAGAAAAAAAATACTTTCAATCCAAAGCTTCCCTACACTTGGTTTTCAATAAAAGAAGACTTTCGAAATTGCTTTTTGATGCTTGGGTCGCCACATCTTCACCAGATCTGGATTTGGGTTGCGGCCAAAAAAAAGTTTGGGAACCACTGGGTTAGAGAGATAATGTCATGTTTATGAAATTGTCTTCTTTATTTTGCAGTATATAGTGTTAAGATATACATACAGCCTTTTTGTATGTGTTCTCTTTGCTGGTGCCATGGTGTTTCTCCTAACACCGAGGTAAGTTTGAATGAATGAGTATTTCCATAGTCTTAAGTAATATATGCATATGATATATATATATATATATATATTTCTAAATAGAAATGTAGTAGCACATTTGTAGATAACACACAGGAACCCACAGTCGGAGAAAGAATAAACTTCGAATAGAGAATAATCCTATATTTCGGCTATCAACTGTAGCCCTCTTCAGGAAAGTACATAAGATAGAGAACAGAGGGGACTTATAAACTGCAGTAAGAAGAGATGTGGACAGTTGACCTCACTCAGACGCGGGGCTAACTGGGGTGGCGGAGGAGGGAGGGGGTGAGGAGAGGGGAGGATGTAACGTCCGCACGAGCTTATTTATTGCTGCGCGTGAGATAATGTCAGGTGTCCACTGCCCTTTAGAAATATTAATATTAGGGCATTCCTCAATTAATGCTGATTCGACTATTTTCCTCCTGAAACCACAGTGGGACTTGAACACTAATCTGGCCTTACCCCAGTCGAAAGAATGATTCTTATTTTTAACATGAAGAAAAACAGCCGAATTTTCCTGCCCATACCTAATTGACCTTTTATGTTCTGCCAATCTAGTGTTCAAGTCTCTCCCGGTTTGACCCAAGTAAACCAAATCACAGTCTTTGCAGGGCAAACAATAAACACCAGGTGACTCAACTTCCTTCGGCTTTTGTTGAACGTTCACAATTTGCTTACGTACGGTGTTAGGATAGTGATAAGCAATAGTGAGACGTTCACGAGGAAACAATTTAGTAGAAGAACTGATGGTATTATTGAATGGAATCTTTAAAATGTCCTTAAAGGAGCGGTGAAAATTTGAGGGGACGGAAGTTTTAAAATGGTTGGCCCTAGCCTTACTGAGGGCTTGGTCCAGAAACCAAGGAGGATAAGCCAACTTCTCAAGTTGACATTTGATCACCTCAATCTCGTGGTCCAGAAATTGAGGACTGCAAATCCTGAAAGCCCTCAAAAAAAGGCCAGAGGCAACACTTTTTTTGACATTGTCAGGGTGATTGCTAAAAAAGTGGAGATAACACGCGCAGCAATAAATAAGCTCGTGCGGACGTTACATCCTCCCCTCTCCTCACCCCCTCCCTCCTCCGCCACCCCAGTTAGCCCCGCGTCTGAGTGAGGTCAACTGTCCACATCTCTTCTTACTGCAGTTTATAAGTCCCCTCTGTTCTCTATCTTATGTACTTTCCTGAAGAGGGCTACAGTTGATAGCCGAAATATAGGATTATTCTCTATTCGAAGTTTATTCTTTCTCCGACTGTGGGTTCCTGTGTGTTATATATATATATGTATATATATATATATATTTTTTTTTTTTTTTTTTTTTTTTTTTTTTTTTTCAGTTTTGCATATGAGCTTCTATTGATTTGAAATAATTTAATAATTTTTTCACTCGTCAGACTGATGAGTGAGGAGTGGGAGTGGACCCGCAATTTGTTGTTTGTCTCATGGTCTGCTTCAGGAGTTGTACCCACGATTCACTGGACTATACTTCATGGTGGATTTGGAACAGATATTGTTATGGCAAGTACTATTACCCATTGTTACATTTTTTTCTTGCTTTTCTTGTTTACTTAATATCCTTTTTTTATTTCTTTCTTTTGATTTCTTTTTCTTTTGATTGATTTCTTTTCTTTAATTTTTATTTTTATTTTTTGTTTCTTACTTTTTTCACAACTAGAAGTGTTCAGTTTTGATACCAAGAGCTTTATAAAAAAAATAATTATCATTGAGAGAGAAATTAACAAAATATTGAAAAAATATATGTATTTATTGTGGATAAAACAGTTGAAAGAGCCTCTACATATAAGTATTCTACAACATAATAGCTTTATCTCCCTGGTTGCAGACCTTTTTCCCACGGATTGTAGCAATGTATGCTATATCTTTGATGGCGTTTCTTGTGTATCTCTTCAAATTTCCAGAAAAGTTTTGGCCAGGTAAGTAAATTTATTTTTTATTATTCTCTCTCTCTCTCTCTCTCTCTCTCTCTCTCTCTTTTTATGCTATCATTTATTGATGAATTGATGAATACTTTTAGGAAAATTTATGATTTTTCACACCATATTCTTCATTTCATGAAATGTTTCAGGTCGATTTGATTATATTGGCGCCTCACACCAGCTGTGGCATCTTATAATCGTCGCAGCTCTCTTACATTGGCATCAAACTGGACTTACATATGCAGAGTTCAGACTTGTTCATGGATGTAATTATTAAGATAAAGGTCGCTCATACCTACAGATTAATTTTAGACATCTCATGTCTAACGATTCATTAGCATTTAAGTTCCAAGAAGAGCACATCATGGTCTTCTGAAATATTACATTAATATTGATATCAAGTGAAGATGTGCTGAAGAACTTTTACAAAAACAAAACAAATTCTGTTAGTTTGTTTAAAGTTGTATTTATTTATTTATGATCTTAGTATTATTAAGTTTTTCTGTATTGAAGAGTACTTATTGTTTTTATCATGGCTAATGCTAGGTGATGTTATTTAGCTATTTGATATCCCTTTAGTAGGTTTCAAAGTTAATTATATGTTCATTAACCATATACATACCAGTGGGGTATCTATTGTTTTTTCTTGTCCAATTGATTTCAGATTATTTTATTCAGTTCTGTGGGACGCAAGGAACAATGACAGGTACCAACATGTGGTGGCCCTACAAAATGGATAGCAATGCTGCTCATTTTCAAAACCTGTCAATTCCTTCACCTCCATCAGGAGGTGCACATCTGAGTGGCTGACACCTGTTCTTTGAACTAGGCCCAAAATCATTTTCTATCAACTGTATTTCTTACATTTTTTCACACATGGAGAGCTGACAACCAGCAACAACTCCTCTCTTCTTACCACTTCAACTGGTGACATAGAAACAGTCCCAAACTAATACAACACAGACAATGATCCAAAGTTTCTTCCCAGAGAGATATGTAGGAGGACCTGAGGACCATTTCTAGTGACCGTGGGGCTGTGGGTTTTCCACTTGAAGCTGAAGGCCATAATTGATTAATTAATTAATTGTGGCACCCATTTAGTAGTGAAGAGGTTTCATAATTTTGACCAAGAAATAAAAATCAGATTTCAATTTAGGATATGTGGTCAAAAGAAATGGTTTAAATAACCACTCTGGATTTTAACATTATTGGTGTAATGGTTCATGTAGGCATTTATACACAAGTTAAAGAAAAAGCAGATAAGGAATTATTTATTTGAAAAGATTAATAGATAGGTGAGACACAGAAAAATGAGTTGTCACAATCACATTCTACATATAAGTCAATCAAAGACTATAAACAAAATTATTATAGAAACCTAATTATCAGAAATAAGGAACATTTTCCTTCTTTACATTTAAGCTCATATAGGTTTGCTATACATAATCCTATTGGATCATGCTAAACATCACTGTTCACCATGCACTTCAGTTCCATTGCCTTGAGTCCTTTATATGGGCTTATTAGTTGAAGTGTTCATTTGTTTTCCTCACATGTCAGCATTGATGTCTTCAATTAAATCAAGAATTACTAGCCATAACCAAAAAACTACCTAAGTTGTGTGCAGCAGCCTGAGTCTTTCATAAGTGTAGGTTCTTCATTACTACACTTAGTCTTTTGGACGTGCTGTACTGTATGTGTAGGTATCAGATTGCTCATGATTCTGTTACATGTACTTCACTTTACACATGATTGGTCTGTGGAGCGAAGTGAATTGCTGTGAAAACAGAAATGGCTCAAATAACAATAGAATGATGAATAAGAGTCGCTGGATATCAAATGATACCAACGTCAATGCCTCAATCTAGACATTCAGTGTAATAGAGTAAGAAGACACTTAAAGGATTGTGATATTTAGCTGTTGTTTTAGCAATATTGAGACATTCATTGATAGATTTCTTATGGAAATTTTGTGAAACATAAGCAAAGGTAGGACAGGGCAGGAACCATGATCATGGATATTTGTAATTCTCATTTCCAAGGTTGACAAGTACCTGGAACTACTTCTAGAACTCATGGTTGCAACATTACCAGATTTTGCGTCATGTGACTGCCAAACACTGTAACTCAATTTTTATTGTTATAGGCTGGTCCTCAATAAATAAGGAATGAGATCAGAGAACTTAGAGATTATGATGGACTGACTCCTATTAGTATCTTTTGTTCTCATATTACTCCTTGTTCTTTGTATTTTTAAGTTAAGTTTTGTACAGTGTTATAATTTTTATTGGTTGATTATGTATATATATATATAATATATATATATGTATGTATATATGTATATATATATACATACATATATATATATATATATGTATATATACACAGTCAGCGTGGATCATATTACATGCTCAGGAAATATATGTGAAAATTTTCAATCAAAATATTTTAAAGATTGCAAGAAATAATTAAACACTTATGCCGTCACTACTACTTCCCATTGGGGAAGCCCTTGGCCATGATGATCTGCTGGAGCCTCTTGGGGATAGAATCGGCCTAATTCTGACATTGGGAAGCAGGAATTTCCTCCCACACCTTCCGGATGGCTATCCCAAGCTTGGGAATTGTAGACGTGTCCTCCTGATGAAGGCATGCCTTTGTGATACCCCATAATTTTTCACCGAGGGAAATATCGGGTGACTGACCAGGCCAATCCTCTATGTAGTCAACCTCACTATAACTGACCCACTTTTTGGCTGCCCTTGAGATGTGACAAGGGGCGCCGTCCTGCTGAAGGATCTCGCACCCGGTTTTTGCAAAACACCCCTAAATTCTCCTGCAGAGGGTCAAGATAGTGCTCAGAGTTGACAATCTGACCCTTAGGGAGTATTACAAGGTTCCTCAAACCACCATAGCCAAGAGCACCCCACACCATAAGATAGGGCGGGTGCTTAACGCTCATCACCATCAAGCATGGGTCACATGCTGACGCAGTAGGAGACTTGCACATTTTCATTCCCTTTCTCTCACTTATACAAAAGGTCACTTCGTCAGTCCAAAGGAGCTTACACCACTGCACAAGGTTCCAATCTATGATCCTTGGCAAATTGGACATGGTGGCACCTTTGTTTTGCCCTGATGAGGGGCTTCACACATGCTTTCACTTTCAAGTAATTTAACCACTTCTGAATATTTTCCTGAATTGTCCAGATGGAGATGTCACCAAGAAGCATAGGGTTCTTTTCCTTCAATTCCTTTGCAGTTGTAGAAGGGTTAAGGTCCAACTGATGTTTTACAAGCCTTAACACCTTTGGGGAAATCTTCAGGGCCTTGCCCCCAGCATGTTTGTGGAGGGGCACAGTATCAACCCCTCTACCCACGTGCCATTTTGTTAGGAGTTGGGACACAGTACACTCAGTCACACCTGTTGCCTTGGCTATTTCTCAATTATTCTTTCCCACTTTGTGTAGTCCAATCACTTTCACATTGTTATCACGCTCTGTGCGATATCCAGGCATCATGCAAAGGGCAAGGCAAACCCCAAAACTCAGTGAACACCATGAGGAAAAACAAAAACTTTATGACACCGCAAAAAATAAAACACTTCCACAGATGGACAGTCACACACTGACCAGCTTTGTCTCATGTGGCTATTGTGTGGGTGGATGGCTGAAGGTTGCCAGTTAGTCACTTTCTCCTGCACAGTTTTCATGAATGAGATATCACACAGGTCCCAAAAATGCGGACCATTATGCATACGGTACTCTAAAAGTATGGAAAATGGTCCATGCCAACTGTTTTATATATATATACACACACACACAAACACATACATATACATTAATAAGTAAAATTGAAAAAATAGGAGGAATTCAAGGCAAACTGTTGGAATGGGTGAAGTGTTTCTAAACTGGGAGAAAAATGAGAGTGGTACTTAGAGACAAAAATTTGAAATGGGAAGATGTGAAAAGTGGCATCCCACAAGGCTCTGTTTTGGATCCTTTAATGTTTGCCATATACATAAATGATATGGATGAAAGAGTAAATTGTTGCATGAACTTTTTTTGCTGATAATGCCAAATTACTTAAGAGAGTAAGAACAGAAAAAGATTGCAGATCGCTGCAGGATGACCTGGATAAGATACGGGAATGGAGTCAGAGATGTGAGGTGAACTTCAACATCAAAAAATGTAGCATGATGATTTGGAAAAAGTAAAAATAGAGTTTTGGGACAGTATAAAATTGGAAACAAAGAAATCAAAAAAGTAAACTCAGAGAGGACCTTGGAGTAATCATCTCAAGCGAATTGACACCTGACAAACATGTAAATAAAGTATTTGGAGAGACAACTTATTAAGATCAATGAAAATGGCCTTCGACTACATAGATGAGGAGATGGTAAGAAAAATAATTGTTACACTGATAAGACCGAAATTAGAATATGCTGTATCAATGTGAGCACCTAGCACAAAAAAGAACATAAGAAAATTAGAAATAATCCAAAGAGCAGCGACAAAAATGGTACCCACTCTGTCATATCTGACATACGAATAAAGATTGGAGAAATTACAGTTGTCAACACTGGAACAGAGAAGGGAAAGAGACAATTTGTTGACCATTTTCAGAATTATGAAAGGGATGGAAGTTTTCGATAGAGACAAATTATTAAAGTGGGACAGAAGAGAAACAAGAGGACTTGAAAAGTAACTAAATAAAGACAGTTACAGAAGAGACCTGAAAAAAAATAGCTTTCCACACAGAGTGATTGATGTCTAGAACAAACTGAATGGAGAAACAGTGAATGCCAGAACTATACACGATTTTAAGAATAAACTGGATGTGGAGAGATACGAAAACAGGTCACTACGAGCATAGCTCTCGTCCCATAAAATAAAACTAGGTAGACTAGGTAAATACAGTTTGAGGGAACTTTTGGTCTTCATGAAGCACAGGACTTCGTGCAGACTGTAGGCTAGCCACCTGTTGTTCTGCACATTGTGAAATTGGTCCTAGCAGAAGTTCTTCTCATCTGAGAAGAACCAGAGCATCCCCAGCTCAACTGGATGTTTGACCTTGTTAAGGAGTTTCTTGGCTTTCATAAGGCAATTCTCTTGGGCCTTGGCAGTAAGTAGTTGGCCCTTACTCCTCATGTATGAGAAGTAGCAAAGATCCTCGTTCAGCGCTTTCTTCATAGTTGCCACTCTGGCGCCCATTTCTCTCGCCAAGGTCCACCTTGCCTTGGCTGGATCTTGCTGCACTTCTTTTCCAGCTTCTCAATGAATTTCGTTTTGCAAATGGAATCCGAACACCTGCTATGATCCTTTCTGCTAGCCACTGCTTCCACATTTCCATCACAATTCTCTAGCACATATCTTACAGCCTTCAAGGACCACTGAGCTGCGTCTAAGATTTTTGAATATTTGAATCCAGCACGAATCATCATGATGCAGATCACTCTCTTCCAATATTCTGGTGCTTTCCAGTTGCCCATGCTCTCTAACTCTCACACCCACCAGTAGTACACAGAATCAGCTATCCATTGCACTTTACTATTAAATCCTTCAAATGGTTCTGAAATGACAGATAAAAAAAGTATCAGAGTTATCCCGAACACCCTGTATATACTGTGTGTATATGTGTATGTGTGTCTATATGATATATATATACATATATATATATATATATATATATATTTTTTTTTTTTTTTTTTTTTTTTTTTTTTTTTTTTTGGGGGTGGGGGATGCTTTAGCTTGGCCATCCCACTTGTAATAGGGAAGGGCTTTTGATATATATATATATAAATATATATATATACATGCACACACACACACACACACACCAAAGACCTTTTTCCTATCATGAATTGTAAATTGGAGGAGTGATCAAATAAAAGCAAATACCCACTTTATACACAAAACCCACTCATCACCCTTTACATCCCAGCACCTTGTAGATGAAGGGTCATCCCAGTCTCCCATCACACTGCTTGGGTCAAGGGCAGTGCAGTGAGGCACAGCTTTCCTAGCAAGATATGATAGTTGGAGCTGATTTACTTCCACTACTTCACATGGCAACTCTCATCTCCATTCACTCGTAATGTTTTATGAAATAGGCTGCATAATCTTTTCATCCATTCAGTCTCCCTCCAATCACTCCTCTCTTTTGAATTTCTATTTACTGCTCAATAGACATTCAATATACATCCAAGGTCCCCTTTCTCCTCATCTTTGGTCTTACTCTCAAATTCACTCTATCCACTTTTGCTCTTCTTATTCTCCTTACTTCTCTCTCCTCATTCATTCTTTCCATATGTTCAAACCACCTCAGCATTCTTTTGATATACCCTGTCCAATAATTCTCTTTCAGCCCCTGTTCTCCACCTCATCTCCTTATTTCTCAAATGCTTTGTCTCAAAAATGTTCAAACTCTCTATTTCTGCCTTCTTATAAGTCTTGTTTTCATATTGTGTCATTGACACAATCATTCCATACAGCCTTCACTTGCATTCATCCCCAAATACCTATTTGTTATATGTATACTTTTAGTGTTTACTGAAGTAAACTTACTTCCAACTTGATGCCTTCCTCTCCCCTTGTACATCTCTTTACCTTAATTTTACCCACATTTGCCTTCAACTTCCTCCTATCACATACCCTCCCAAACTCTGTCATTTACTCCCTTAATCCCTTCTCTGACCCTACAAAAAGTGCAGTGTCATCAGCAAACAACAACTGGCTCACCTACCACTTTTCTCTCTCTTTTCCATCTCCAGTCCTCTCCCCATTACCTTCACCTTTACCTCCTGCACCACCCCATCCATGTACACATTGAACAGCGATTGCAACATGACACATCCCTATCACAGTCATACCTTTACTTCAAACTACTCACTCTCTCCATTTCCAGTTCTAACATGGGCTCTACTACTCTCATAATGATTCTTGATTGCCTTTAACAGCTTTCCCCCAGTCCCATATATCTGCATATCTTAAAGGAGAGAGGAAGGAGGAAGTGGGTAGCTTTAGGTATTTGGTGTCACATGTGGTAGGAAAGGGAGTACTGAGAGAAGCAAGTAAATGCTTTGGGGGATTAAAAAGTGTCATGAGAAATAGGCATTTGGGAATGGATGCAAAGAGGAGACTATATAAAGGGGTGATTGTTCTGATGGCACTGTATTGGGCAGAGACAAGGAATTTAAGAGAGGCAGAGAGAAAAGGTTTAATGTGTTTGAGACAAAAAAAAAATGTTTAAGAAGTATGGTAGAGGTTACAAGGTTGGATGGAGTGAGAAACAAGGAGATGAGGAGGAGAGCTAGGATAGAAAAGGAGATGGCAGATAGGGCTGATGAAAGAGTATTGGGATGGTTTGGACTCATGAAAAGAATGAGTGAAGATAGTAATAGAGGTGTGGAAGGCAGAGTTGGATGGAATTTAAGGGGGCACCCAAGGATGAGGTGGATGGATGGGGTGAAAGGGGCATTGAGCAAGGAAGGGAGAAGACAGGAGATAGGGGTGAGTGGAGAATGGTTGTGTATAGATGATACTGTGATGCAAGGAAGGGAGGGGATGAGGGGTAGGGAGTGGTTATGTATGAATGATATTTTGATGCAGCCTGAAGGGATTTCTCCCTTTTTTTTTCTGTATGAGGGAATAGAGAGATGAGGTCGTCAATTAAGTGAAACAGCCTTGCTGTAGATGTGCTGTGTCTTGCTGCATTGCTTCTGACCCAGGGCAGTGGGTGGGATACAGGGATAACCCATCATCCATGAGGAGCTAAGATGAGAGGGAGGAAAGGGTGGTGGATGGGAGTGAAATGGGTGGGAGTGGGTACTTGCCTTTTGACTTGGCTACCTCCCTTGTAAGGGGGAAAAAGCCCTTGGTATATAGACAGATAGATTGAAGTAAACAGGTCATGGGAATAGATTAAGAAAGACCACATGTCTAAAGGATGTGAAGAAATACAGTTTTCCAGAGATGTATAAATACTTGGAACAGCTTAGAAGTTGATGTAGCCCAACCTCAAACAATACATGAATTCAAATCTAAATGTAATAATTGAAAATCAAGGATATAGATTAAGTTGGAACTGTACATGAATTTGAGGCTAGGTATGACGATATTGGAGAGTAGGAGATAGAACCCAATGAACATTATTCCTTTCCTGTATACTACAGTTAGGTAAATACATCAGAGCCTCCCCTTTCCAGTCATCTGTTACCCATAAGCAAAGAGGTTAAGAATGGGAGAGAAGTTTTCCCACCTTTTTCACAACTATTACATGTGTCCCTTTCAATACTTCCAGCTTAAATCATGCAAAGATTGTGTATCATCACTTCAAAGCTCAAATAGTGAATATACTAATATATTAAAGATGTTGATTAGAATATATTAAATAGTATGATTGTATATGATGAAGTCATAAACCAGCGTTGCCTCCTGAAGCTTATAGCATATGAGCTGTTCCTCACCGGATTGTGTTTGACACAAGAAGTGCTTACAGCAGTGTTTTTACTTCCTCCATCCCCCTCCCACTATTTTTAGGATTCATCATCAATATTCAACATCCTTTTATATATTTGATTTCAACCTAGACATTCTCCTCCTTTTCCTTCTTCTTTTTCAGGGTATACCATGTTACCACGCTTCTACTATATATAAAGTATACTAGATTTAATGTAAAGGACAGAAATTTGTAGTTTTTCATGTTTCTACAACAGCACTCTTAAGAGTAAGTCTTCCTAAATGGAAACAATGAAGTTTCCAAAAGAATTTTTTTTTGCACGACAATCTTGGAAACCAAGGTCTCAGTCTTCCAGATACTGAAATGACAGTTTTGTTGTACTATCCCAAATATTAATGTGTATTTACCTAGGCCTAGTTGTATTTTAGTTGTATTGTAGGTATTTGAATGTACTTGTTTAATTAATATTTGTTCATTATGTGTATGAATTATTTGACACAAGTACCAGACTAGTTCACAGTGATTTGTGGCATTGTTTTGATTAGAAAAATATATTACACACACTGTAAACATTGGGATCAGGATAATGTCTACCATTTGAAATTTTAGATAATTTTTATGTTTCAAGATTTAAGGGTGAGGACTTCATACCATGGGAAGCAAATAAAGAATGTTTACATATTTAGAAGGTTTACTAGACTATGGTATTCTATATCTATGGACACATAGTTTCAGAAAGAAAACTAAGAAGCATTAAAAAAAAAAAGGCACTAGGTCTTCACTCAACTACCTGTAACATTAATATACAAGCATCTGCTATCAAGCAAGCACTCAGAGTATTTTGACTGCATACCCAGAAATCCATTTATCTAATTGTACAATTGCACACATTCTTTCTATGTACCCAAACCACCTCAGCATTCTTTGGTTTCCTACATCTGACAGCTCTCTTTCTGTCCCCATTCTCAGCTTTACCCTCCACATTTTTCACCATCCATTCTTGCCAATCTTATATTTCTCAAACACATTCAAATTCTTTCTGCTTCTCTTGAATTCCAAGTCTGCTTCAGACAGTGCCATAGATACAAACATGGTCTTTGCACTTACCTCCAAAATAACTATTTCTTATATTGCATTTCATTCCATCCAGGCATTTAGTTGCTATATAAACTCTTTAATTTACCTCTACAATCACTCCTCCATTCACTGCCACTTGCAGCTTCAAATATTCAAACCCTCCACCTCATCCACCTTTTCACCCTTCACACTCACATTCACACTGCCACCATCATCATTCTTTGTATCTCATCACTTAACTTTTGCCTGCATTTCCAAGTTCTAAGAATATTTGCATGATGGAATTAGTGGCTCTGCATGAAGTAGCTTTATACAGATTATAAAAGTTTCTTCCAAAGTCCAAAATGTTTGAATATTCATTGTATGGTAATGTACTTAATGAAATTTGTTGTGATAATTTATTTACAGTATACCATTCATGAATACCAGACTTAATATAAATCAAGATTATAATATATTCAAGGATAGCATTCCCACTGTATATTTTGATAATTGGTAAACAGCATAATAAGCAATTTAAGATGAATTAACAGAAAATGAGTGATATATTAAATTTGGGGTCATTCAGTCTGTAGCCTCAGATATCTTATGCAGTTAGGAGTCTCCCAGTAAGATAATTTAATTCTATTATGACAGAAATAAGTGTATGGTATTCATATTCATCCAGTGCCCAATTTGCCAGCACATAGATGTTGAAAAGGAATAGTTTCCCACACAGAGTGGTAGATATCTGGAACAAATTTGATGAGGCAACAGTGTGTGCAAAAGATATACAAGAATTTAAGAACAAACTAGATGCTGAAAAATACAAAGACAGGTCACTACGAGCATAGCTGTCTTCCCGTATAATACAACTAGGTAAAATACAAGTTAAAGAAAAAATGTCCAAGGCTTAGGCTTTCCATACAGATCCATTAATTCCTGGAAAAGATTGGAAGCTAATATTGCATGAGCCATAAGTGATTTTAAGTATTTGGGAAGTAAGAGACAGAATCGTACAATTATAGTTTTTCTCCTGTATGTTACAATTAGGTAAATACAACTGCCATATGTGAATTGCCAGCCTAGTTTTAGAGCTTGATGCCAATGCAAATGTATTGCACATAGTGCCAGTGTAGATGGAGTCCACACAGTGCTATAAATGTATTCTATGCCTTTTCCTTTTTGGCTACCTCCCTTGTAAGGGGAAAAAGCCTTGGTATATGTATGTATGTAATATCTGACATAGTTCTAACAAGTAATGCATTTTTCCAAGTGCAATGTATTTTATAGAATAGTTCAATTTTGTTATCAGTGTACATTATTTGTTTGAATGTTTTCATTCACTTTCTGGGCTTCCACTTAGCTTTCTTTGATCTGGTCAGAAATGGTTGAATTAGTTTGATACACCACAGCCAGTTACATAATAGATTTTTGAATTGCACTTGTCTCATTAACTTTGGGACAATGAAAGTTGCCTTCTGCTGTTCTCAACTGTCTGTACTACTTCTATTAGTATTGTAACCACCTTTAATAGTCTGGACATTTTCCACTATTGATTACTAAAGTTATTCAATTTAATGGCACAAGGATATATACATTTGAGGTTCACACAATTTTGATTTGATCATAAATGGGAAATTGTGGATGAGTAGGTGTCACCAGACAAGGAGCACCCCTTGTTGCCAGTTCTGTGTAGCACAATTGTGATTCATTCATAGACTCACATAGCCAAGTTGAAAGCACACACCCACTTCCACCTATTCTATTCCCATCCACCCTTGCTTCCCTCTTGTCTTAGCTCCTCATGGATGAAGGATCATCCATGTCTCCCACCCACTGCCCAGGTTGGAAGCAATACAGCAAGACACAGGTACAAGACAAGGCCACTTCACATAATCACTGACATACCCTCTCACATTTTCATAAACAAAAGTGCAACTTTGGGTGGTATACAAAGTTATAAAAAAGGACAAAAATAATTCCATTGCCATTGTTCTAAAGTTAAAACAATCTGTCTGTCTATATGCCAAGGGCTACTTCCACCTTGTAAGGCAGGTAGCCAGTCAAGGCACACCCCCACCCATTCCATTTTTATCCCCTACCCTTTGTTTCCCACTCATTTTAGCTCCTAGTGGATGAAGGGTCATTCTTGTCTCCTGCCCACTGCCTAGGTCAGAAGGAATGCAGCAAGACACAACACATCCACAGCAGGGCCACTTCACTTGCACAGTGACTCTCATGCAGAAGGAGATTCTATATCTATCTATATACCAAAGGCTTTTTCCCCCATTTAGGGTGGTAGCCAAGTCAAAAGGCACATACCCACTCCCATCCATTTCACTCCCATCCACCACCCTTTCCCCCCATCTTAGCTCCTCATGGATAATGGGTCATCCCTGTATCCTGCCCACTACCCCAGTTTAGAAACAATGCAGCAAGACATAGAAGGGGATTAAATGCTAAAATTAAAACACAAAATATAAAAGTTGTTGCAAGAACCACAAGTGAAAAACAAAGACATGCAACCTTGCTCTATGAATACCAATATGATATTGACTCACTGTGAGGCAAGAGGGATTGTTTGTGCTAGCTGACCCAGGTGAGAGTTCAGCTTCAAATGAGTACACAGTACTGTGTCTTCCATCAGACATAACTTGTGTGACTGAAATTTTTATGCATAAAATGGTGACTTGATGGAAGTAGGTCACATATGTGTGAATTTACATTTTGAGGATCATTCTATCAATCTCTTGCCCCAGGTGTCTCTTGCAGGAGACTCATGGCTCCCAGGTAACCAGCAACAGCCACCAGGTGGCCCATAAGTCACTCGGAAGAAATATCCTGTTTTGTGTTGGGATTGTTAGTGTGGGGCTGTGTAGGATGAGGTAGTTGCATCAAGGGGAAATGCAAACAATGAAGAGCTGGTGTATGCTGAATAATACTGATATACTGTATGAGGACACAGAGGGGGGGGGTTGCCAATTAAGTGAAGTGGCCTTGTTTCTGACCCAGGGCATTGGGCAGGATACAGGGATGACCTGTCATCTTTGAAGAGCTAAGAGGAGAGGGAAAAAAGGATGGTGGATGGGAGTGGAATGGGTGGGAGTGGGTATATGACTTTCGACTTGGCTACCTCCCTTGTTTGGGAGGAGGGAAAAGTCCTTGGTAGATAGGTGTATTGGTAGATTTATTTATTTATTTTTTATTTTTTTTTTTTTTTTTTTTTTCCCTCGGTGTCCATATGTATTAAACATCTTGTACATTAAAATGAAGTGTTTACTTTGACTTGTGGTGACTAGTACTGTTGACTAGAGATTATAACTTAAGATTAGGTGCTTAGTCATCCTTTTACTAAGTTAAGTATTATATTTATTTGTACAAGTCCAGTACTTAACTTTTTTCCATCATCTTCTGTGGTGAGGGTCTCATAAGTATTACAAACCTTTTTAACTCATAAGTTTCATAGAATAAAATAACCATATTTACTGAAAATTGGATAATGGTTATTGTATTCACTTCGACTGAAGATACATTGAATCATTATCACTGTATAAAACTATTTCACAACTCTTCAAATCCTTAGCATGAAATTAGATGTAAGGTGTCCTGTTAATCATCAGTCTTCTAAAGATGTATTTATTATGTGATATAATGCTCATTTGTGTCTTTGTATAATAAAGGTTTAGAAAAAAAAATTAGATGTCTGTGTTTATGCTTTCCCATAAATTATTATTGGCATTATTCATTGGATATATCAAATCAAACAAATTAAGACGAAAATTACAATGGATTACAAAGAAGAAGCATGCCGCCAACAGGAGACCTTTTGGTCCATAACTAAATCATATGCAAAAAAAATTATGAGAATGAATAATAATATATATATATATATATATATATATATAAATAATAAAATAGATAGGTAAAGTTAAATAATAAACAGGTAAATAGTAATAAATGGACAGATAAATAATAATGATACATATATCAAATGCTTTTTCCCCCTTACAAGGGAGGTAGCCAAAAAACAAAGGCATAAATCAACTCTCACCCATTCCATCCCCACGTATTCCACTCCCATCCACCCCCCCTCCCTCCCTCCCTTTTATCTTGGCTCCTGGATGACAGGTCATCTCTGCATCTCACCCACTGCCCTGGGTCAGAAGCAGTGTCACAAGAAACAGCACATCCACAGCAAGGCCGCATTATTAAATCGGCAACCCCCCTTCTCTGTCCCCTCATGCAGAAATGGAGAAGATGGGGGAAAAAACCTTCGGGCTGCATCAGTTTATTTTCCATACATATTCCCTCACTCCCCATCCCCCACCCACTCCCTCTCATGCATCACAGCATCATCCATACACAACCATTCTCCATTCACCCCTATTTTCTGTCTTCTGTCCTTCCTCAACAGACATTCCCCTCCTATTTCCCAACTCCCTTTCCACCCCTGTTCTCATCCTCACCTCATTTCTCACTTTATCAAGCCTAGTAACCCCTATCATACTTCTCAGAAATACAAGAAAAGAATAACAGGACAGTATAAAATTGATGGAAAAGAAGTACATACATACATATTCCAAGGCTTTTTCCCCCTTCCAAGGGAGGTAGCCAAAAAGGGAAAGGCATAAAAACACTCCCACCCATTTCATCCCTAGATACACTCCACACCCCTCCCACCCTCCCTCTCATCTGAGCACCTCCTGGATGACGGGTCATCCCTGCACCCTGCCCACCGCCCTGGGTCAGAAGCAGTGTTGCAAGACACAGTACATCCACAGCAAGGCCGCTTCATTTAATCGGCGACCCCCCTCTCCGTCCCCCTCTGCATATAAGGCGAGGACGGGGAGAAATCCCTTCGGGCTGCGTCAAAATTTACTCACACATACTACCCCGGCCCCCACCCCCCCCGCCTATTCCTCCTCATGCAGTCACAACATCATCCATATACAACCATTCTCCACTCACCTCTGTCTTCCGTCCTCTCCCTTCCTTCCTCAACAGACATTCCCCTCTTCCCCAAAGCCCCCTTCACCCCATCCATCCACCTCATCCTAGGACGTCCCCTCATGTTCACTCCCTCCACATCTGCCTTCCATACCTCTTTTACTAGTCTTTCTTCACTCATTCTTTCCATGTGTCCAAACCATCCTAATATTCTTTCATCAACCCTATCTCCCAAATCCTTTTTCACCCCTGTTCTCCTCCTCACCTCCTCATTTCTCACTCTATCCAGCCTAGTAACCCCCACCATACTTCTCAGACACCTCATCTCAAACACATTCAAACTCCTTCTCTCTTCTTCTCTTATATTCCACGTTTCTGCCCCATACAGTGCTGTTGGCACAATCACTCCTTCATACAGTCTCCTCTTCGCATCCATTCCCAAATGTCTATTCCTCATTACACTCTTTAAACCACCAAGGCATTTACTCGCTTCTCTCAATCTACATTCTACCTCCACCTTCATTCCACCTTTTCCTGCTACACTTGCACCCAAGTATCTAAAACTATCCACTTCCTCCAGTCGCTCTCCCTTAATGTTCACTTCCAGTCTACTGCCACTTTCACCCCTTGTACATCTCATCACCTTACTTTTACCCACATTTATCTTTAGCTTTCTTCTATCACATACTCTCCCAAACTCTGCCACCAGCTTCCTCAATCCCTCCTCTGACCCTGCCACAAGCGCAGTGTCGTCCGCAAACAACAGCTGGCTCACCTCCCACTTTTCTCTATTTTCTTTAACCATCTCCAATCCCTGACCCACTACCCTAGCATTCACCTCTCGCACCACCCCATTCATGTATAAGTTGAACAGCCAGGGCGACATAACGCATCCTTGACGAAGTCCCACCTTTACTTCAAACCACTCTCTCCATTTCTAATCCTGACACATGCTCTACTACTCTCATAAAAACTCTTGACAGCTCCCAAAAGCTTTCCTCCTATCCCATAAATCTGCATAACCTCCCACAGTGCCTTTCTGTCTACCCTATCATAAGCCTTTTCCAGATCCATAAAAGCCCAAAAAACATCCTTCCCCTTTCCTATAGCTTTCTCACATATCTGTCTTACCACAAAGATCTGATCTACACAACCTCTACCTGTCCTAAATCCACACTGTTCCTCACCAATTACTCCTTCTGTTCCTCTCCTAATCCTCTCAATTAAGATCCTCCCATAAGCCTTCCCTACTACACTTAACAGGCTAATCCCTCTGAAACTACTACATTCACACTTGTCCCCTTTTCCCTTGTAAAGAGGAACTATACAGGCACTTCTCCAGTCCTCCGGTACTCTACCCTCTCTCCAGCAAACATTAAATAACCTCACCAACCAGTCCACCATCACTGAACCTCCCTTTTTCAGACATTCTGCATGGCATCCATCCAGACCAGGTGCCTTACCTACTTTCATCATCTTTACAACTGCCTTCACCTCATCCTTCCCTATTTCTCCTCCATTCTCCTCACTCATCACTCTCATTTTCTTCGCATTTCCCACTGCAACTATCTTTCCTTCCCTATCCTCCTTCACATTTAGCAACTCCCTAAAATATTCTGCCCATCTTCCCCTTACTGCCATCTCTTCCATTATCATCTCTCCATCTGTACCTTTTACCTTTTCTTCCCTACTTGATTCGCCTCCTCTTCCTCTCTTAATTTCTTTCCAAAACATCTTTTTATTACTTTCAAAATTTTCTGTCATACTCCTACCCCATTTCACATCTGCTCTCCTCTTTGCCTCCTTTACCTTTTGCTTTACTTCTCTTTTCTTTTCTTTGTACGTCTCATACGACTCCCCCGTCCTCTTTTGTAACCAATCTGTGAATGCTCGCTTCTTCTCTTCTACAACCTTCTTCGTTTCCTCATCCCACCATTCACTACCCTTTCTTCTATTTCCCCCTGCCCTTCTTGTTCCACACACCATCCTTGCACACTTTAAGACTCCCTCCTTGAACCATCCCCATTCCTCCTCCACACCCATCTCTGCTCTATCCTTTACTCCCTCCCACTCCTCCTTCAGCTTCTTTTCGTACTCCTTCTCCTTTTCCTTTTCATTCAAGGAGTTCACTCTAAGAACCTCCCTACCTTTTGTCCCTTTCCTCTTTCTCCATCTATCCTCCACTCTCAGCTTACCTTCCACCAAAAAATGATCTGATATTCCCCCACCCTCTCCCCTTAGCACATGTACATCCTTAACTCTTCCTATCATAATCCTATTTACCACTACATAATCCATTAGCGCTCTATCTACCACCCTTCCCTCCACCACCCTCTCCCATGTGTACTTATGCTTGACTTTCTTCCGAAACACTGTATTTGCTATCATCAACTCTCTTTCTAGACACATTTCCACTATCAACTCTCCACTACGATTCTTTCCTGGAACTCCACACTTCCCAACCACTCCATCGATTGGACCATTTCCCACCCTAGCATTAAGGTCTCCCAGTACTATTACATTGACATTTCTTCCTAAACCCTCTATGCACTCATTTAAATCTATCCAAAAGGCCTCCCTTTCTTCCACGCTCTTCTCACTGCCAGGCCCATATGCACTTACAAAGACCCACATCTCCTTTCCCAGTTTCACCTTCATCCACATTATCCTTGAGGAAACCTCCTTCCACTCCACTACCTCTTTACCTATCTCCTCACTCAATAGAATAGCCACCCCTTCCCTCCCTCGCCCTCTCTTCACTCCTGATAACCTCCCACTTACATTCCCAAACTTACACTCGCCCTTCCCTTTCAACTTAGTTTCACTCAAAGCCAACACATCCATCTTTCTTCTCACAAACATACTACCTATCTCTTCCCTTTTACTCTCATCTGTACCACATCCACGCACATTAAAAGACCCAAACCTTAGGGTGCTGGCCCGAGGCCCTCCAGCACCCCTTATGCCTTCACTTTCCAATTTAGGAATTTGCCCCGTGGGGCTACAGGGAGAAGGATGCCTAGTCCCTCTCCCCGTCCCTTTCTTCTCGCCTCTTACGATCCAAGTGGGAAACTTGGTGGCAGTATTCTTTTCCCCGACCACAGAAGTAAAAAAAGTAAATTCTGAAAGGGACCTAGGAGTAATCATCACCAAAGACATGTTGCCAGTTAAACATATCAATAAAATAGTCGGAGAAACATACAATTTGTTGAGATCAATAAAAGTGGCCTTCAAATACCTGGATAAGAAAATGATAAAGAAAATATTACAAACACTGAGAAGGCCAAAACTGGAATATGCAGCGCTGATATGGTCATCCAGTACAAAAAAGAATACAAGAAAATTGGAAAGAATACAAAGAGCAATGACAAAGTTGGTCCCAACAATTGCAAACCTGACATATGAACAAAGACTGGTCAAACTGGAATTGCCAACCCTAGGACAAAAAAGAGAACAAGGGGACCTACTAACCATCTACAGAATTATGAAAGGAAAAGAATGCCTTGATAGGACTTATTAAAGTGGGACAGAGGAAAAACAAGAGGACATGCAATGAAACTCAAAAAGGATAACTACAGAAGAGACCTGAAAAAGAACAGCTTTCCACATAGAGTGATAGATATGTGGAACAAATTGGATGAAGAAATAGTGTCTGCAAACACAATACAAGAATTTAAGAACAAACTTGATCTTGCAAGATACAAAAACGAGTCACGAAGAGCATAGTTCCCCTTCCCATATAATACAAGTAGGTATTTACCTAGTTGTATTATACGGGTAAATACATTCAAACCCTTCCTCTCTTTCTATATTCCATGTTTCATAGAGGAAAGACCAAGAAAAAGATAAAGTAATTTTTAAAGAAATAGTTCAACAAATGCAGGAGAATTCAAAAAATATAGTCATCAAAGTAATCAAAGATAAAATCCAGTAAGAGATACAGTAGACAAAAAAAAAAAAGTGGTAGTGTGTGGTCTAAAGGAAAAACAACCTAAATTGGTCCCTGAGAGATAAGGAAGAGAAAGGATTAGCAAGAAAATTTCAAAAAGTAGTACAAGATGAAGAGCAAGAAATAGAAAAGGAAATAGAGGAAGTGTACAGAATGGATAAATATAGATATGCAGAATGAAAAAATTGACCTCAAAAGATCAAATAAAGGTCACAAATAGCAGTGTAAGGAATTTGAGCAAAAACAGGAAAATTACCAAGAAGTGAACACTACAATAGTATATGGATAAAAACAGACATGAATGATGAGGAAAGAGGAGATAAGCCATTAAAAAGCAAAGCTAAAGAGAAAAGAACGGAGACCAAGAAAACACAGTTCTATTGAAGAGTGTTAGACATGACTGAAAAAAATTGTATATTCAAGAAAAAAAAACAAAGGTTCAAAGAACAAGATGGAGTAGAAAATTAAAACTAGATTATACCAATATAGACTAATATCGGACATAATGGGAATTGTGGAGACAATATTATGGGGTCCAATATTACCAGTGTTGGACATGGATTATATAATCACTGGCTTAGAAATAGGGTGGAGTCATGTGCCAGGTTAAGAAAAATTTAAATGTAATGAAAATTACATGGAGAGAACAGGGCGGAAATGATCACAACAAGAGCCAAAGATAGTGACATGAAAAACAGAAAGTCTGCAGTGATTTATATACCCCCCGAAAAAGGTCTTAGAGATTACTCCAAAATGTTAGATGATACAAGGCTTTCATTAAGCAAAAAATGAAGGAAAATAATGAAAAGTCTGACTCGAAAGGCAACTGCGAATCGGAGCCATCTGATGACATGCTGAACCCCAATGTAAACAAACATTTCATCACTCCTACCACGCGGGAATATCTGGATTTAGTAAATATGAAAGCAGGAGTTTATAATCGAATCTTAGAGATAGAGAGGGAAATGGGCAAAAATAGGATACGGTGCGAGAATGAAATTATGGACTTAAGAAACGAAATCGTTGGTCTAATGGATTGCTTAGCACAAGCAAACTTTGAGATCTCCGACCTGAGGAAAACTAATTTGGATCTAAGAAATGAGATTAAGGATTTGAAAAAGGATATAAGAGAGCTGAAGAGTGATAATGAAAAGAAGAGAATTAATTATACTACCTATAGCGAAAACTTAAAAAAAAGAGGTAAACAACAAATACAAGAAATATCTGAAAAAAATCGAAGAGAACTTAGGTAAGGAAAGTATCCAAAAGATTAAGAAATAGAAGGAAAACATCGAAAATAAAGAAATTGTTTTAAAAAAGAGTAGTCCAACAACAAATGCAGGAAAATACAAAAGACACAATTATCCAAGTAATTAATGAAAAAGCAAAGTGGGTCAGAGACACAGTGGATAGGAAAAAAATGTATTGTGGTATATGGACTAAAAGAAAAACATGGTTTGGCGAGGTACATGAGAGAAAAAGAGACAGCAACAGAAATCCTAAAAGAAATTCAGGAGGAAGCCCAAGATACAGGTAAAGACATCGAAGAAACATATAGGATCGATCACTAATCTAAGGATAGAAATCGACCCCTAAAGATAAAACTAAGATCACAAATGACAGTAGAAGACATATTTGAAAAGGTAGGTAACTTGACAAGGAGTGAAAAATACAATAAGATATGGATAGAAAGAGAAATGAGTATTGAGGAATTAGAAAAAGAAAAGACACTAAGAGATGAAGCAAAGAAAAAAAAACGCGAAGAGAACGGGGACAAAGCAAGGAATTCCATTGCAGTGTAATCGATATGAGACTGAGGAAATGGTACATCAGAATGGGCGAATCAAAGACAAAAAAAAAAAAAAAATGGAGAAAGGGGAAAATTGAAAGTGGCCTATACCAACATCGACGGATTAATTTCAGGACTGAACGAACTTAATGATTACCTGTTAGAAGAAAAACCACACATAATGGCAAGTGTGGAGACTAAGGGGCAAAATACCATCCATCGATGTTGGACATGGATTATACAATTACTGAATTAAAAACAGAGACAAGAAACAGGGAGGAGGAATCATGTTATTGGCCAAGAAAAACTTGAATGTAACAAAAATTGCGAGGGGCAAATGTAATATAGAACTGATCATGATAAAAGCCGAAGACAAGAACATGAAAAGTAGAAAGTTTGTGGTAACTTATGTACCCCCAAAAACGAACGTTTGGAAAGAGAACGAGCATACGAAAATGTTAGAAGATACAAGGCAATCACTAAATGAGATACTAATGTGCGGGGGTAATCTGGTAATTATGGGGGGCTTCAATTGCAAAGAAATTTGTTGGGAAAACATGACAGTGCGAGGAGGAGACGATTTGTGGGGTAATGTACAACTGGATATGACCATTGAATACACAATGACTCAGTGGGTCAATAAAAAAAAACAGATACAGAAATAACGAGGAGCCGTCGAAACTAGATTTAATATTTACAACAGAACCTGAAATTATAGATAAAATCCAATACAATAGACCAATTGGAGTGACCATATACTCATTGAAACTGAACTAAAGGAAATAATAAACGTGGAGAGAAATGAAAGCATAGGAAAGGAAGATTGATATACAACAAAACGGACTTTGCAAAACTAAAGAAATTCTTCCAGAATGCAAACTGGGGGAAAATTGTACATTGAAGAGACAAAAGTGGAAGAGAAATGGAATATCTTGATGAATAATTACAATGAAGGGGTAAATAGGCATGTACCAAGACAGAAGCCAGAGTGTACATTAAATGCTGGTTCAACAAAAGATGCAGTGAGGCAAAAGACAGAAGGGACAGAGCTTGGAAAAGGTGGAGAAAAGATAAAATGGCAAGTCTATATAAACTATAAAATGAATATGTTAAAGTGAGAAGAGATGAAAAAGGAACAATGAAAAGGATATAATAGATAAATTCAAAGAGCAACCCAAACTATTCTATCGATACATGAATGGCAAACTTAAAAACAAGCAAGAAATGGTGAAGCTACGCCAAGGAAATATAGAATACACAGAAGATTTAGAAATGGCCAAAGTCATGAATAATCACTTCAAATATGTCTTCACTAGAGAGAAAGCACAATATTGGGACAAAGGTAATGAAAGGCGATCTCCCCCCATGAGCGAGATAACAATAACACAAAAAGGAATATTAGAACACCTATCAAACCTTGACGTCAGGAAATCACATGGCCTGGATGGAATTGCAAATTGGATTCTAAAAGAATGCAAAGAAGAACTATTGGACAAAATACATAACATAATGAATTGCTCACTCAAAAGAAGGAAAAATACCAAAAGACTGGAAAAATGCTAACATTGTTCCAATATATAAAGGAGGAAACAAGGAAGAACCAACTAACAATAACATACATACATATACCAAGGCTTTTCCCCCTTACAAGGGGGGTAGCCAAAAAGAAAAAGGGCATAAAATCATTCCCACCCATTCCATCCCTGAATACACTCCACACCCCTCCACCCTCCCTCTTATCTTAGCACCTCCTGAATGACGGGTCATCCCTGCACCTTGTCCACTGCCCTGGGTCAGAAGCAGTGTCGCAAGACACAGCACATCCACAGCAAGGCCGCTTCATTAAATCGGCGACCCCCCCCCTCTCCGTCCTCCCATTGCATAAAATGAGAGGACGGGGAGAAATCCCTTCGGGCTGTGTCAAATTTTGCTCACACATACTACCTCACCCCCCATCCACCCGCCCATTCCACCTCATGCTATCACAACATCATCCATATACAACCATTCTCCATTCACCCCTGTCTTCTGTCCTCTCCCGTCCTTCCTCAACAGACATTCCCCTCTTCCCCAAAGCCCCTTTCACCCCATCCATCCACCTCATCCTAGGACGTCCCCTCATGTTCACTCCCTCCACATCTGCCTTCCACACCTCTTTTACTAGTCTTTCTTCACTCATTCTTTCCATGTGTCCAAACCATCCTAATACTCTTTCATCAACCCTATCTCCCAGCTCCTTTTCCACCCCTGTTCTCCTCCTCACCTCCTCATTTCTCACTCTATCTAGCCTAGTAACCCCCATCATACTTCTCAGACACCTCATCTCAAACACATTCAAACTCCTTCTCTCTTCTTCTCTTATGTTCCATGTTTCTGCCCCCATACAGTGCTGTTGGCACAATCACTCCTTCATACAATCTCCTCTTAGCATCCATTCCCAAATGTCTATTCCTCATTACACTCTTTAATCCACCAAGGCATTTACTCGCTTCTCTCAATCTACATTCTACCTCCACTTTCTCCATTTTCTTTAACCATCTCCAATCCCTTGCCCACTACCCTTGCATTTACCTCTCGCACCACCCCATCCATGTATAAGTTGAACAGCCAGGGCGACATAACGCATCCTTGACGAAGTTCCACCTTTACCTCGAACCACTCACTCTCCATTCCCAATCCTGACACAAGCTCTACTATTCTCATAAAAACTCTTGACAGCTCCCAGAAGCTTTCCTTCTATCCCGTATATCTGCATAACCTCCCACAGTGCCTTCCTCTCTACCCTATCATAAGCCTTTTCCAGATCCATAAAAGCCCAAAAAACATCCTTCCCCTTTCCTATAGCTTTCTCACATATCTGTCTTACCACAAAGATCTGATCTACACAACCTCTACCTGTCCTAAATCCACACTGTTCCTCACCAATTACTCCTTCTGTTCCTCTCCTAATCCTCTCAACCAAGATCCTCCCATAAGCCTTCCCAACTACACTCAACAAGCTTATACACAATCATGCACGCAAACAACACAACATACACTCTATAAAGGATTTGTGGGAAAACCCAGTTTCGGCTGTGGCCTTCCTTGGGGAGACGGGACTGCTCGGACAGACAGTCTAGGGAACGACAACAACAACAACAACAACACTCAACAAGCTAATCCCTCTGAAACTACTACATTCACACTTGTCCCCTTTTCCCTTGTAAAGAGGAACTATACAGGCACTCCTCCAGTCCTCCGGCACTCTACCCTCTCTCCAACAAACATTAAATAACCTCACCAACCAGTCCACCATCACTGTACCTCCCTTTTTCAGACATTCCTCATGGCATCCATCCAGACCAGGTGCCTTACCTGCTTTCATCATCTTAACAACTGACTAACAATAACACAAAAAGAAATATTAGAACACCTAATGGCCTGGATGGAATTGCAAATTGGATTCTAAAAGAATGCAAAGAAGAACTATTGGACAAAATACATAACATAATAAATTGCTCACTCAAAGAAGGAAAAATACCAAAAGACTGGAAAAATGCTAACATTGTACCAATATATAAAGGAGGAAACAAGGAAGAACTAACTATAGGCCAGTCTCACTAACAAGCACTATAGCCAAATTTTGTGAGAAAATCATCAAGAATAGATGGGTAAAACATCTGGAAGACAACAATATAATAAACCCAAGACAGTTTGGGTTCAGACAAGATCATGTACTACAAACTTAATATATTTCTACTCAAGATTAATAGACTTAGTGCAAGAAAGGAATGGATGGGCTGATTGTGCCTTCCTGGACTTACGAAAAGCTTTTGTCAAAGTACCACACGAAAAAAAAAATAAAAAAAAAATAAAAAACTGGAACATGTAGGAGGGATACAAGGGAACCTTCAAAAAATGGATGGAGAAAGATGAGAGTAGTACTTTTCGTCCCACCCCCATTTTTAATCATGTGTTCTATTTTTCTGTATAGGTCATGGATAGCTTCCTAATTTCCCACAAGAGGCAACGAGTTAATGACGACGATCAAGAACCATGTACTTCTAGTTCTACTGAAAATCCGGAATTGGAAGAGAATGTGGATGATGACAGTACCCAGAAAAAACACACAACGTCCTCCAGGGCCAAACAACATCAGCCTTCTGCCAGATAGTGGGCCTACCTGTCCTGATTTGAAGAAATATCCTTCACACATGCAAGATGGTCAGTCAAGATCATTCAGTAAAAGATGGCACCAACAATATTCTTGGCTTGAATATTCCGTGGTCAAAGATGCAGCTTACTGTTTTGCGTGCCGTCATTTTACAACTTCCCATCTTGGTCGAGCTGAACAATCATTCACCAGTACCAGTAATCTAAATGGAATAGCAGCTCGGTGAAGTGATAATAATAGACCTCCAGCAGTGGGTTTGGAAACTCGACATACCTCACTCGAACAATAGATAAGTGAGATTAGAAAATAATTTTTTTTTACTGGGATCAAAACAGCATGGTATGCCTCCCATGTTCAGATGTTCGTGAATGATCATCATCTGAGTTTATTTTCTGAGACCACCCCCTCGTCAACATGTAGAGTCCCTCCTCAGCCCCCACCAAAAAAATCCTAGGACAGCTCCCATCAGGGCGGTGCCCCTGGACCCCACCAAGGACCCTAGGCCGGCCCCTTTGACCCCATGCCAGACCTTGGACTACGCCTTTTGGATTGACGCTAACGCAGAAATTATAATACTATAAGCCACCCAAAAAATTTGCTCAGCCCCCCCTTAGCCTCCCCAACTAAAAATTCCTGGCGCTGCCGCTGGGTAAAAGTAAGGTGATGAGATGTACAAGGGGAGAAAGTGGCAGAAGACTGGAAGTGAGTATTAAGGGAGAGAGACTGGAGGAAGTGGGTAGTTTTAGATACTTGGGTGCAAATTTGGCGGGAAAGGGAAGAGTGGAAGTGGAGGTAGAATATAAATTGAGAGGAGTGAGTAAATGCCTTGGGGTATTAAAAAGTGTAATGAGAAACAGACATTTAGGAATGGATGCTAAGAGGAGATTGTATAAGGAATGATTGTGTCAACAGCAATGTATGGAGCAGAAACATGGAACATAGAAGAGGAAGAGAGGAGTTTGAATGTATTTACCTAGTTGTATTATATGGGAAGGGAGCTATGCTCATAGTGACCTGTACTTGTATCTTTCAGCATCTAGTTTCTTCTTAAATTCTTGTATGGTTTTTGCACATACTATTGTTTCATCCAATTTGTTCCAAACATCCACCACTGTGTGTGTGTGTGTGTGTTTTTTTCAGATCTCTTCTATAACTATCCTTTTTGAATTTCTTTTCATATCCTCTTGTTTTTCGTTTTTCCCACTTCAATAAATCTTCTCTGTCAAGGACTTCCATGCCTTTCATGATTCTGTAAATGGCCAGTAGATCTCCTCTTTTTCTTCTTTGTTCCAGGATTGGTAGTTCCAATTTGGACAATCTTTGTTCATATGTCAATTTTGAAAGTGTTGGGGCCATCTTTGTCATTGCTCTTTGGATTCTTTCTAATTTCTTCATGTCCTTTTTTTGTGCTGGGTGTCCATAGTATCACAGCATACTCCAATCTTTGTCTTATCAGTATGATCAATATTTTTTTTACTATTACCTCATCCAAGTAGTTGTTGTTGTTGTTGTTGTCGTTCCCTAGACTGTCTGTCCGAGCAGTCCCGTCTCCCCAAGGAATGCCATAGCCGAAACTGGGTTTTCCCACAAATCCTTTATAGAGCGTATGTTGTGTTGTTTGCGTGCATGATTGTGTATAATGCAGTCTTCCATTATGTGTTGTATGGTATGGGGTGAAGTGTTACATCCTGGGCAGCTGTTCACAATGCGGTCATCCAGCCTCTTCTGGTAGCTTAGAAGTGCTGGGTGGTGACCGCACCGCAGTCTGGCCAAGTGGACTCTGTCCTTTCGTGGGAGAGAGGATTCAGAAGGGTGGATATCAGGGGGTCTGGCATGCAGCAGTGTTAATGGAGCGGTGAGTGATATGATTATGAATATGTTTCCGGAGGCTGGTATTTGGTGGTTGTGGAGGAAGAGAAGAGAGTATCTGTGTGTGATAAAGGTCTTTGGGTGTTGTTTTAATGTTTCTTGGTGTGTGTGGGTGTTCTGCTATGTAGTGTAGTGGGTGTAATGTGTTTGTGGTGGCTGCGGCAAGTGTTTGTGTGCCTCTCATGTCGAGGTGGTCCTTGACTTTGAGGACTTTTGTTTCATGGTGTAAATGGTCTGTAGGTGTTGTATTTGTGCAGCCTGTAATTGTTTTTAGGGCTTTGTTTTGTATGATTTGAAGGGTGTTGTGGTGTGTCTCACTGAGATTAGGAGCCCATGCAGGACTCGCATAATTCAACACTGAGCATATGCATTGTTTGTATATTGTTATATTAGTTTCTTTGTTTTGTCCAAATATTGTTCCAGTGATTGACTTAAGTGCGTTAAGTCTGGGTGTGCATTTGTTTTTTATGTTTGTGATGTATTGTTTGAAAGACATGGATGTATCGTATGTTACACCAAGAATTTTCGGTGTGTTTGTGTGTGGTATTAGAGTGTTGTTGATGTAGAGATGAGGTATGTATTAGTGTTCTTTTGTCCAGTTTGTGAGAAGTGTTGCTGTAGATTTGGTTGGAGCTATTTTGAGTCTGTTTGTGATGAACCATGTGTTGAGTGTGTCAAGGTATGGCTGGATTATTTCTGCAGCTTTGTCTGTGTTACGATGTGTGCATGTGATTGTTATGTCATCTGCGTAGGAAGAGATTTGTATTTCTGAGGTGTCTGGCGTGGGTAAGTCATGCATGTATAGATTAAATAGTGTGGGGGATAGAACTGAGCCCTGTGGTACTCCGTTCTTAATGTTTCTGATGTGCGATGATTGGCCATTATATGACACGTAAGCATTCCTACCTGCCAGATAATTGGCCAGCCATCTTTTGGTGTTATGGTGCATGTCTGTGTTATATATTTTATTTGTTAGGTTGTGGCGGGGGATAGCATCAAAAGCTTTACTAAAGTCTAATGTTATAAGAAGTGTTCTTTGGTGGGGCCTATCTGAATTTATGCCATCAAAAATTCTTTGTGAGGTTTGTCAGAAGAGTGTTTGTGGAGTGTAGTGGCCTAAAACCGTGTTGTGAGTCAGCAAGGGGAATATGTGGTGTAACAAGTTTAAGTATTAGGCGTTCAATGACTTTAGAGGGGGTGCAGAGAAGTGTGATTGGGTGGTGCGATGTTGGGATTGTTGGGTCTTTGTTCGGTTTTGGAATGGTGATTATTTTACCATGCTTCCAGATGTCGGGTATAGTGTTGTGTGAATAGCTGTAGTTTGCAATGTTTGTGAGTGCGTGTATACCTTGTGGTCCAATGTGTTTTAGGTGGATGTTGCTTATGTTATCAGGGCCACAGGCAGATGAGTGCTTGAGACTATGTATTATGAGTTTTGTCTGACTGTCTATGAAGGGTATATAGTCTGAGTCTGTGGGAAAGTCTTTCTTACGTCGAATGGTGCGTCGGTCGTCAGGGTGAGAAGTGAGATGGCTTGTCTGTGCAAAATGACGTATGAGTGCGTTTGTTTGTTGTCTGTTTGAGGGTAGATTATCTGTTGTTGTGATTATTGCTGCGTGAGAGCGTGTAGTGTTACTGTTGGATAGTGTAATGCTGTTGAGTGTTTTGTACAATTTGCTGGTGTTTGTTTTGTGATCAAGTGTATTGATAAAGTTTTGCCAATTTTGTGTTTTTTGTTCATGTATTTTATTGGCAATCACAGTGTTTAGTGTTTGTATTTGGTCTGCTATGTTTTGAGGGATAGGTGTGGGGGTACCGTGTTTAAGTGTGTCACGTTGTCTGATGAGGCTTTGGATTTCTGGTGTGAAGTTGGGGTTGTGTGATTTTCTGTTGCCTCTAGGGATGTATCTCTTGTCTGCATTTTGTATGATTGTATCAAAAGTGTGCACACCATTGTTTATGTTTGTGATTGGTGTACTGTTAAGTGTTTCAAAATGTTGTTCTGTCTCTTCAATAAAAGCTTCCCAGTTAGCTCTCTTGTAATTGGTGTAAGTGTGTCTGTGGCCAACTGGGGTGCATCTTGTTTTGGTGGTGATGATGATTGGAAGGTGGTCAGAGCCAAGGGCTCCGACCACTCTCCATGATGTTGTTGGGGTTAGGCAGGGGGAGCAAAAGGTGATATCAGGAGAGGAGGGAGTGTAGAGGGCTTGGTGTGGGATATGTGTATGATTATGTGTGTTGTTCATGATAGTCAATGAGTCAAACTGAGTCTGTATATCAAGCCCTCTGTCTGTGTCAGGGTTGTCGACATACCAGGCAGACGACTTGGCGTTGAAGTCTCCACCCATGATCAGGTTGGGGATTGAGGTTAGTTGGCTAAAATGAGGCCTGAAGGTGTCTGGAACTGTGGGGGATGATTGGGGGGGAATGTACATGTTAACTATTGTCAGTGTTGATTTGTTGCCTGTGCGGATTCGAATGGATTGGATTTCTGTTGTGTTATCTGTGGTAGGGAGGAGAATTTTGGTTGTGGCACTTGTGTTCACAAAACAGATGGAGTGGTGGATCAGGGTGATGAGTCCACCGCCATAGCCGTCAGTCCGGTCTTGTCTGATGGTGGTGTAATTATGAAATGATGGTGTTTTGTGTGAGTGTCTTAGTTTTGTTTCTTGTAAAATCGCAATGTGTATGTTGTGTTGTTTAAGAAAGTGTTCAAGTTCATGTTTTTTCGTGTTAATACCGTCAATGTTGTGTTGTGATATGTTGATGTTGTGTGTTCTGTATGTGTTGTATGTTGCCGTTTGGGGTTGAGGTTGGGGTGGTAGTGGGGAAGGTGTAGGATCTGGGTCAGAGGGGGGGAAAGGAGAGATCGGGGACAAAGGAAGGGGAGTACTAATCGGGGGTAAGGGCAGAGGGAAATTGGGAGTTGTTGTTGTTGTTGTCGTTCCCTAGACTGTCTGTCCGAGCAGTCCCGTCTCCCCAAGGAAGGCCACAGCCGAAACTGGGTTTTCCCACAAATCCTTTATAGAGTGTATGTTGTGTTGTTTGCGTGCATGATTGTGTATAATGCAGTCTTCCATTATGTGTTGTATGGTATGGGGTGAAGTGTTACATCCTGGGCAGCTGTTCACAACACGGTCGTCCAGCCTCTTCTGGTAGCTTAGAAGTGCTGGGTGGTGACCGCATCGCAGTCTGGCCAAGTGGACTCTGTCCTTTCGTGGGAGAGAGGATTCAGAAGGGTGGATATCAGGGGGTCTGGCATGCAGCAGTGTGTTGTCTTTCAGTGTGTTAATGGAGCGGTGAGTGATATGAATATGAATATGTTTCCGGAGGCTGGTATTTGGTGGTTGTGGAGGAAGAGAAGAGAGTATCTGTGCGTAATAAAGGTCTTTGGGTGTAGTTTTAATGTTTCTTGGTGTGTGTGGGTGTTCTGCTATGTAGTGTAGCGGGTGTGATGTGTTTGTGGTGGCTGCAGCAAGTGTTTGTGTGCCTCTCATGTCGAGGTGGTCCTTGACTTTGAGGACTTTTGTTTCATGGTGTAAATGGTCTGTAGGTGATGTATTTGTGCAGCCTGTAATTATTTTTAGGGCTTTGTTTTGTATGATTTGAAGGGTGTTGTGGTGTGTCTCACTGAGATTAGGAGCCCATGCAGGACTCGCATAATTCATCACTGAGCGTATGCATTGTTTGTATATTGTTATATTAGTTTCTTTGTTTTGTCCAAATATTGTTCCAGTGATTGACTTAAGTGCGTTAAGTCTAGGTGTGCATTTGTTTTTTATGTTTGTGAGGTGTTGTTTGAAAGACATGGATGTATCGTATGTTACACCAAGAATTTTCGGTGTGTTTGTGTGTGGTATTAGAGTGTTGTTGATGTAGAGATGAGGTATGTATTTGTGTTCTTTTGTCCAGTTGGTGAGAAGTGTTGCTGTAGATTTGGTTGGAGCTATTTTGAGTCTGTGATGAACCATGTGTTGAGTGTGTCAAGGTAAGGCTGGATTATTTCTGCAGCTTTGTCTGTGTTACGATGTGTGCATGTGATTGTTATGTCATCTGCGTAGGAAGAGATTTGTATTTCTGAGGTGTCTGGCGTGGGTAAGTCATGCATGTATAGATTAAATAATGTGGGGGATAGAACTGAGCCCTGTGGTACTCCGTTCTTAATGTTTCTGATGTGCGATGATTGGCCATTATATGACACATGAGCATTCCTGCCTGCCAGATAATTGGCCAGCCATCTTTTGGTGTTATGGTGCATGTCTGTGTTATATATTTTATTTGTTAGGTTGTGGCGGGGGATAGCATCAAAAGCTTTACTAATGTCCAATGTTATAAGAAGTGTTCTGTGGTGGGGCCTATCTGAATTGATGCCATCAAAAATTCTTTGTGTGAGGTTTGTCAGAAGAGTGTTTGTGGAGTGTAGTGGCCTAAAGCCGTGTTGTGAGTCAGCAAGGGGAATATATGGTGTGACAAGTTTAAGTATTAGGCGTTCAATGACTTTAGAGGGGGTGCAGAGAAGTGTGATTGGGCGGTGCGATGTTGGGATTGTTGGGTCTTTGTTCGGTTTTGGAATGGTGATTATTTTACCATGCTTCCAGATGTCGCGTATAGTGTTGTGTGAATAGCTGTAGTTTGCAATGTTTGTGAGTGCGTGTATACCTTGTGGTCCAATGTGTTTTAGGTGGATGTTGCTTATGTTATCAGGGCCACAGGCAGATGAGTGCTTGAGATTATGCATTATGAGTTTTGTCTGACTGTCTATGAAGGGTGTATAGTCTGAGTCTGTGGGGAAGTCTTTCTTACGTCGAATGGTGCGTCGGTCATCAGGGTGAGATGTAAGATGGCTCGTCTGTGCAAAATGACGTATGAGTGCGTTTGCTTGTTGTCTGTTTGAGGGTAGATTATCTGTTGTTGTGATTATTGCTGCGTGAGAGCGTGTAGTGTTAGTGTTGGATAGTGTGATGCTGTTGAGTGTTTTGTACAATTTGCTGGTGTTTGTTTTGTGATCAAGTGTATTGATAAAGTTTTGCCAATTTTGTGTTTTTTGTTCATGTATTTTATTGGCAATCACAGTGTTTAGTGTTTGTATTTGGTCTGCTATGTTTTGAGGGATAGGTGTGGGGGTATCGTGTTTAAGTGTGTCACGTTGTCTGATGAGGTCTTGGATTTCTGGTGTGAAGTTGGGGTTGTGTGATTTTCTGTTGCCTCTAGGGATGTATCTCTTGTCTGCGTTTTGTATGATTGTATTAAAAGCGTGCACAGCATTGTTTATGTTTGTGATTGGTGTACTGTTAAGTGTTTCAAAATGTTGTTCTGTCTCTTCAGTAAAGGCTTCCCAGTTAGCTCTCTTGTAATTGGTGTAAGTGTGTCTGTGGCCAGCTGGGGTGCATCTTGTTTTGGTGGTGATGATGATTGGAAGGTGGTCAGAGCCAAGGGCTCCGACCACTCTCCATGATGTTGTTGGGGTTAGGCAGGGGGAGCAAAAGGTGATATCAGGAGAGGAGGGAGTGTAGAGGGCTTGGTATGGGATATGTGTATGATTATGCGTGATGTTCATGATAGTCAATGAGTCGAATTGAGTCTGTATATCAAGCCCTCTGTCTGTGTCAGGGTTGTCGACAAACCAGGCAGACGACTTGGCGTTGAAGTCACCACCCATGATCAGGTTGGGGATTGAGGTTAGTTGGCTGAGTTGAGGTCTGAAGGTGTTTGGAACTGTGGGGGATGATTGGGGGGGAATGTACATGTTAACTATTGTTAGTGTTGAATTGTTGCCTGTGCGGATACGAATGGATTGGGTTTCTGTTGTGTTATCTGTGGTAGGGAGGAGAATTTTGGTTGTGGCACTTGTGTCCACAAAACAGATGGAATGGTGGATCAGGGTGATGAGTCCACCGCCATTGCCGTCAGTCCGGTCTTGTCTGATGGTGGTGTAATTATGAAATGATGGTGTTTTGTGTGAGTGTCTTAATTTTGTTTCTTGTAAAATTGCAATGTGTATGTTGTGTTGTTTAAGAAAGTGTTCAAGTTCATGTTTTTTAGTGTTAATACCGTCAATAATGTGTTGTAATATGTTGATGTTGTGTGTTTTGTATGTGTTGTATGTTGCCGTTTGGGGTGGAGGTTGGGGTGGTAGTGGGGAAGGTGTAGGATCTGGGTCAGAGGGGGGGAAAGGAGAGATCGGGGACAAAGGAAGGGGAGTACTAATCGGGGGTAAGGGCAAAGGGAAATTGGGAGTGGGTAAGGGTGTTGGCTGTGGTTGGGGAGGTGGGATTGGGGTTACTGGAGGGCAGGTAGAACATGTCCAAGTGTTTGTGTATTGGTTTGTGTCAGCAAGTGTTGTACAAGTGAGGTGGGCCCAGTTTTTGCACATATTGCACTGAACTGAGCCCCTTGTCTGTCTGCTCGAAGTAATGGGTTTAGAGCATGTTGGGCATGTGTATTTTGTGGTGGGCCCAGGATTGCTCTCTACATCTCCGGCTAAAAGTAGAAGAAGAGGGGTGATCGCCGGAAAATGACCCCTCAGTGCAGAAAAAACGTAACATTGTGTGTTGGAAAAAAAGGATTGTGGTACTCCCCCAGGTAGGCGTAGTTCCTCCTTGGGGATCGGTGCCATCTGCGTAGAGCTGATGGCCAGGGGTGGTTGCTGCTGATTGGCCCCCAACTCTTGGGGTTGGGGGGTGGTCCCACGACGTAGACGTTGCAGCTCCAGGACCGGAAATTGGGAGTGGGTGAGGGTGCTGGCTGTGGTTGGGGAGGTGGGAGTGGGGTTTCTGGAGGGCAGGTAGAACATGTCCAAGTGTTTGTGTATTGGTTTGTGTCAGCAAGTGTTGTACAAGTAAGGTGGGCCCAGTTTTTGCACATATTGCACTGAACTGAGCCCTTTGTCTGTCTGCTCGAAGTAATGGGTTTAGAGCATGTTGGGCATGTGTATTTTGTGGTGGGCCCAGGATTGCTCTCTACATCTCCAGCTAAAAGTAGAAGAGGGGTGATCGCCGGAAAATCACCCCTCGGTGCAGAAAAAACGTAATATTGCATGTTGGGAAAAAGGATTGTGGTACTCCCCAAGGTAGGCATAGCTCCTCTTGGGGATCGGTGCCACCTGCGTAGAGCCGGTGGCCAGGGTTGGTTGCTGCCGTTTGGCCCCCAACTCTTGGGGTTGGGGGGTGGTCCCATGACGTAGACGCTGCAGCCCCAGGACCCCAAGTAGTTAAAGGCCATCCTTATTGATTTTAGTAAATTGTAGGTTTCTCTGACTATTTTGTTAATATGCTTGTCTGGTGTCATGTTTTTGTTAATGATTACTCCTAGGTCCTTTTCCAAGCTAATTTTTTTTACTTCCTATGTACCAATTTTATATTGCCCTGATATTCTATTTTAATTTTTCCAAACTCCATTATACTACATTTCTTGATGTTGAAATTCACTTACCACTTTTGACTCCATTCCCAGATTTTGTCCAGGTCTCTCTGTAGTGATTCAGTCTTTTTCTGTACAGTACTTACTTTCTTTAGTAGCTTTGCGTCATCTCCAAAGAAATTCATATAAAATTCTACACCTGTCATATACATGTATATGGCAAACATTATCAGAACTAATACAGAACCTTGCAGAACTCCACTTATCATTTCTTCCCAGGTTGAGATTTTGTCTCTACATACCCCTCATTGTTTTCCCGTTAAGGAAATCTTCCATCCATTTCAATAACTTTCCTTGTACACCTCATGTTGTTTCGAGCTCTCTTAGTAGCTTTTTGTGTGGTACTTTATCAAATGCCTCTCATAAATCTAGGAAAGCACAATCAGCCCATCCATCCCTTTCTTACATTATGTCTATTAGTTTTGAGTAAAAACAAATCAAGTTAGTGGCACATGATCTTCCGTGTCTAAAGCCAAATTGTTTTGGATTCAGTATATTATTTTCTTCCAGATGTTTAATCCATCTACTTTTGATCATTTTTTCACATATTTTAGCTATTGTATTTTACCTAGTTGTATTATACGGGAAGGTAGCTATGCTTGTGGTGACCCATCTTTGTATCTCTCAGCATCAAGTTTTTTCTTAAAATCTTGAATAGTGTTTGCACACACTGTTTCTTTGTCCAATTTGTTCCAAGTATCTATCACTCTGTGTGGGAAGCTATATATATATATATATATATATATATATATATATATATATATATATATATATATATATATATACACATATATATATATATATATATATATTTTTTTTATAGGTGACCCATCTTTGTATCTTTCAGCATCAAGTTTTTTTCTTAAAATTTTGAATAGTGTTTGCACACACTGTTTCTTTGTCTAATTTGTTCCAAGTATCTATCACTGTGTGGGAAGCTATATATATATATATATATATATATATGTATATATATATACACATATATATATATATATATATATATATATATATATATATAAATAATTAAATATATATATATATATATATATATATATATATATATATATATATATTTTTTTTTTTTTTTTTTTTTTTAATCCTGTAATTATCTTTTTTTAGTTTCTTTTCATGTCTTTTTTTTTCTCCACTATATATATATATATATATATATATATTTTTTATCTCTTCTGTAATTATCTTTTTTTAGTTTCTTTTCATGTCCTCTTTTTTTTCCTCCACCCTCCTCCCTCCCTCTTATCTTGGCACCTCCTGGACGAAGGGTCATCCCTGCATCCTGTCCACTGCCCTGGGTCAGGAGTGTCGCAAGACACAGCAAGCCCGCTTCATGAATTCGGCGACCCCCCCTCTCCGTCCCCTCGTGCAGAAAAGGAGATGGGGAGAAATCCCTTCAGGCTGTGGGAGAAATGAGGTGCCTGAGATGCAGGAGAGATGAGATGTTGAGATGAGGTGCCTGAGAAGTATGATAGGGGTTACTAGGCTGGACAGAGTGAGAAATGAGGTGAGGAGGAAAATGGGGTTGGAAAGGGAGTTGGTAGATAGGGTTGATGAAAGAGTATTGGGATGATTTAGACACATGGAAAGAATGAGTGAAGAAAGACTAGTAAAAGAGGTGTGGAAGGCAGAGGTGGAAGGAGTGAACATGAGGAGGCAACCTAGGATGAGATGGACGGATGGGGTAAAAAGGGCATTGGGAAAGAAGGGAATATTTGTTAAGGAAGGACAGAAGGGGACAGAAGATAGGGGTGAATAGAGAATGGTTGTGTATGGATGATGATGTGATGCATGAGGTGAGTGGGTAGGGGATGGGAGAGTATGTGTGAGAAATAAATTGACACAGCCCGAAGGGATTTCTCCCTTTCTTCTTTTCTGCATGAGGGGACGGAGAGGGGGATTGCCAATTTAATGAAGCAGCCTTGCTTTGGATGTGCTCTGTGTTGAGACACTGCTTCTGACCCAGGGCAGTGGACAAGATGCAGGGAAGACCCATCATCCAGGAGGTGCCAAAATAAGAGGGATGAAAGTGGGTGGAGGAGAGTGGAGTATGTTGGGGAAGGAATGGATGGGAGTGGTTTTTATGCCTTTGTTTTTTGGCTATCTCCCTTGTAAGGGGAAAGCCTTTGGTGTATCTATGTATGAATAGAAAAACTATCAATCTTTCTTTTTTTTTAATATTAAGAAATCTTGGGCCCAGTCTGAAGACTTACGTGTCAATCCCTTCGGTTTGCACCTCCAGATGAAACTAAGAAAAATATAAACAGTTTTGTAGACTGGCAGGAGGAAGATGTTTTTCTCATATTGGTTCTGGCAGCCACAGGTATTCTGCAAGAGGTACAAGGGCAATGGATTGACTGATGGATCAGTCCTCCAGGTACACCACCTGCAGGTTCCTCTATAACTATATACCATCAATATCCCCGTCTGGGGTATTGGCTGTACGTTAGTGTGGGGTTAAAAGGTGCTATGTAGTATGCAGCTGATACTTTAGTCTATATGGAGCACCCCTATGGACCAGAGCCACACATCATTTTGTCTGTGGTAGGGGATATCTTTATTCAAAGAGAATTGATGATACTGTATTATACTGTGATTGTCCCTCTGTTATGCTGTCTTTCACTTTTGTTAATGTCCTGTACCACTTCTCTGAATATTCATTTTCTCATTTTGCCTAACCCTGTAGTGGGGGAAAAGAATACTGCCACCAAATCTTTCCACTTCAGTCATATAAGGCAACAAAAATGGGATGCGGATAGGACTAGGCATCCTTCTCCCTGTAGCCCAAAAGGGTACATTACTAAAAACAAAAAAAAAGAGGGTCTCGGAGTTTTCCAACCAGAACCCTAAGGTTTGTGTCTTTTAATGTACATGGATGTGGTACAGATGAGAGTAAAAGGGAAGAGATAGTCAGTAGGTTTGTGAGAAGAAAGACGGATGTGTTGGCATTGAGTGAAACTAATTTGAAAGGGAGGGGCAAGTTTGAGTTTGGGAGTGTAGTTGGGAGGACCTCTGGAGTGAAAAGAAGACAAGAGAGAAGGGGTGGATATACTAGTAAGTGAAGAGATAGATAAGCATGTGGTGGACTGAATGGCGGTTTCTTCAAGGTTAATGTGGATGAAGGTGAAACAGATGTGGGTTTTTGTGTGTGCATATGGGCCTGGTAGTGAGAAGAGTGTAGAAGAAAGGGAGGCTTTTTGGATAGATTTAAATTATTGCATAGAGGACTTAGGGAGAAATGTCAATGTAGTGGTATTAGGAGATCTCAGTGCTAGGGTAGGAAATGAACCAATTGATGGAGTGGTTGGGAAGTGTGGAGTTCCAGGAAAAATTGTAGTGGAGAGTTGATGACGTGTCTAGAGAGTTGATGATAGCAAATACAGTGCTTAATTAGAAAGTCAAGCATAAGCACACATGGGAGAGGGTGGATGAAAGGGTGGTAGATAGAGTATTAATGGACTACATAGTGGTAACCAGGAGAATAGTAGAAAGAGTTAAAGATGTACATGTTCTAAGGGGAGGGAGTGGCGGAATATCTGATCACTTTTTTTGTGGAAGGTAAATTGAGAGTGGAGGATAGATGGAGAAAGAGAAAAAGGGCAGAAGGTAGGGAGGTACTTAAAGTGAGCTGCTTAAGTGAGAAAGAAAAAGAGGACTACAAGAAGAAGCTGAGGGAAGTGTGGGAGGGAGTGAAGGATAGAGTAGAACTAGGAGTGGAGGAGAAATGGGGATGGTTCAAGGAGGGAATTACAAGGTGTGCAAAGATGGTGTGTGGAACAAGGATGGGAGGAAATAGAAGGAAGGGTAGTGAGTGGTGGAATGAGGTAGCAAAGAAGTTTGTAGAAGAGAAGAAGCAAGCTTTCAGATTGGTTACATAATAGAATAAGAGAAACATATGAGAGATATAAGGAAAAGAGAAGTAAAGCATAAGATAAAGGAGGCAGAGGAGAGCAGATGTGAAATGGGGTAAGAGTACGACAGAAAATTTTGAAAGTAACTAAGATGTTTTGGAAAAAAGTAAGAGGAAAAGGGGGCAAATCAAGTAAAGAAGAAGACAGAAGTAAGAAGATGGACAGAGTATTTTAGGGAGTTGCTAAATGTAAAGGATAGGGAGGGAAAGGTAGTTGCAGTGGGAAGCGCTAAGAAAATAACAATGATGAGTGAGGAAAATGGAGGAGAAATAAGGAATGAAGAGGTGAAGGCAGTTGTTAAGATGATGAGAGCAGGTAGGGCACCTGGGTAAGATGGGTCTTATGCAGGATGTCTAAAAAAAAAAAAGGAGGTAGAGTGACGGTGGACTGGCTGGTAAGGTTATTTAATGTTTAAGAAAGGGTAGAGTACCGGAGGACTAGAGGAGTGCCTGTATAGTTCCACTTTACAAGGGAAAAGGGGACAAGTGTGAGCGTATTAGTTTTACAAGGATCAGTTTGTTAAATGTAGTTGGGAAGGCTTATGGGAGGGTCTTCATTGAGAGGATTAGGAGAGGAACAGGAGAAATTGGTGAGGAACAATGAGGGTTTAGGTCAGGTAGGGGTTGCATGGATTAAATTTTTGTGGTTAGGCAGATATGTGAGAAAGCTTTAGAAAAAAGGATGTTTTTTGGACCTTTATGACAGGGTAGACAGGAAGGCGCTATGGAAGGTATTGCAGATATATGGGACAAGAGGAAAGCTGTTCAGAGCAGTCAAGATATTTTACAAGAGTAGTAGAGCTTGTGTTCCATTCAGAAATGGAGAGAGCGAATTGAGGTAAAGGTGGGATTTTGCCAGGGATGTGTTATGTCGCCTTGGATGTTCAATTTATACATGGATGGAGTGGTGGGAGAGGTAAATGCAAAGGTAATGGTTCGGGGATTGGAGATGGTTAAAGAAAATGGATAAAAGTGGGAGATAAACCTATTGTTGTTTGCTGATGACACTGCACTTATATAGCAGGATCAGAGGAGGGATTAAGGAAGTTAGTGACTGAGTTTGGGAAGGTGTGCAAAATAAGGAAGTTGATGATAAATGTGGGTAAAAGGTAATGAGATGTACAAGGGGACAAAGTGGCAGTAGAGTGGAAGTGAGTATTAAGGGAGAGAGACCAGAGAAGTAGATAGTTTTAGATACTTGGGTGTGAATGTAACAGGAAAGGGAGGAGTGGAGGTAGAATGTAGATTGAGAGAAGCTAGTAAATGCCTTGGGGGATTAAAAAGTGTAATGAGATATAGACATTTGGGAATGGATGCTAAGATTGAATGAAAGAGTGATTGTGCCAACAGCACTGTATGGGACAGAAATATGGAACATAAGAGAGAAGTTTGAATATGTTTAAGATGAGGTGCCTGAGAAGTATGATAAGGGTTACTCGGCTAGCTAAAGTGAGACACGAGGAGGTGAGGAGGAGAACAGAGGTGGAAAAGGGTTTGGGAGATAAGGTTGATGAAAGAGTATTGGGATGGTTTGGACACAGATTGAGTGAAGATTAGTAAAAGAGGTGTGGAAGGCAAAGGTAGAAGGAACATGAGGCGGCAACCAAGGATGAGATAGATGGGGTAAAAGGGGCATTGGGAAAGAGGGGGATTGTCTGTTGAGGGAGACAAAAGATAGGGGTGAATGGAGAATTGTTGTGTATGGATGATACTGTGATGTATGAAAGGGAGTGGGTGGGGGATAGGGGTGTGTGTGAGGGAGTATGTGTGGAAAATAAAGTGATGCAGCCCGAAGGGATTTCTCCCCGTCTTCTCCATTTCTGCATGGTCAGAAAGTGGTGGTTGCAGATTTAATGAAGCAGCCTTGCTGTGGATGTGCTATGTCAACACTGCTTCTGACCCAGGGCAGTAGGCAAGATGCAGGGTTGACCCATCATCCAGGAGGGCCCAAGAGGGAGGGAGGATGGTGGATAGGAGTGGAGTATGTGGGGATGGAATGTGCGGTAATGGATTTTATGCCTTTGTTTTTTGCATATCTCCCTTGTAAGCCTTTGGTATATGTATGTATATACAATTTTTTTCTTTTTCTTTCTTACAGGGAAGGTTTGATGTGGAACTCCTTTATATGAGGACTGAAAAAAATCAAACATAAATGCATAAGTTTATTTCCACTACAAAATCACATAAGACTATAAGATCAATTACTTTGGAGCCAGTTGCACTTAATATATCTTGACATAAGTACTGCTAGAGGAAGCATCTTTTATATAATACAAGTACTATCATTCCATTTTGCTTTCAAGGCAAAACCATTGTTATGAAGTTGCAGTATCTGATATATGAGATGTTTTCATTAGTAAGATATGCATAACATAACATGAATTATACAAGGTACTAAGGTATCAATTGTATTCATATTACAGCTTATGTATTTACTTCTCTATATACATTCCAATAGTTTTACATTATATTCTATAGGTCATAAGGCATAGCATTCAATCTCTAGGAAATTCCAATCCCACAAACTAAAAAAAATAAATAAAAAGTAGAAGCAAACATACTGATATAGTGTACATTATTACAATACTAAAGTAATTTACCAACACCAACCCCTAACATTGTGCCGGCTGAGAATGCTAGTATATACATATTAAGCAAATATAATTCATCCACAGTTTCTTTCCTTTTGTCTCCTAAGACATGATGTCTGTAGGCTCGTTTTGCTTGGCTGAACTTCTTGTCAAGCCAAGTATCTGCTTTTCCCTCCAGCTTATTAACTTGCTTTTCCAATTTTTCAACAGCTTTTTCTAATTTATGATCCAGAGTTTCTTGATGCAGTCTCTGTTGGAAATAAAAATAATAGTAAAGCATCTCACTGGTGTTACCACTAACAACTTTACATATCACCAGTCTATGCATGCAAGACAATAGTTGTATTATATGGCCACAAATGAAGATCAATATAATTACTAAAGAAAAAAATAAGAATAATAATAATACAGAAACACTGAGAGCAAGAACTACACAATATCAAACACTTCCACTCTTTTGATAACAAGATTATATGTGGATAACAGACTAATGAAACTGGTTTAAATTTATTTGACTAAAATATCTGCAAAAGCATTTTCTAAAGTTTGGTTGATGGGCATATGCTAGCACTTATATTCATACTGGATTAGAAAATAATTAACAGCAAGGCTTACACAATGTTTTTCTTAGTTTGATTACATATTTAATTGTTTGCTTGTTTATTTTTCTCCTAATATAAAATTCATTGGAAGAAGAAAAACTTTAAAAAATTGTAAGTTATTTTTTAGGTGATAAAACTCATGACCAGTGGTAGTATCAGTTAGGAAATTTTTGCACTACTCTACAAAGAACTGTGTAAGTGTGTTAGTGTGTGTGTGCGTTTGTTTCTTTTTTTTCTTTTCTTTCTCTCAAGCTCTCAGTCAGTACCCACTTTGAAACAGCTTGACAATGGAACTTCTAAAGAGTTTCTTGATTCAAGACCACAATAGCCTTGCAGCCACAAGTTGACTCTTAAATGGCCTCCAACTGCCATCCATCTAGCCTCTCACCTCCAGATGCTGACACCCTAGTCCTCTACTCACCCACCCAGCTCCCCAAGGGAGCTAAGTGCAATTTTTGTGTGGTTTAATCAGGAAGAGATGAATGGAATAGGTGTGATGGGAATAAATACTTTATAAGTAATGCTGTACAAGTTTAGGGAGGAATATACTGGAAAATACATATCAAATGTATTTGTATGTGTAATGGTGGGATGAGGAAATGAAGAAGGTTGTAGAAGAGAAGAAGCGAGCTTACACAGATTGGTTACAAAATAGGATGAGGGAGTCATATGAGACGTACAAAGAAAAGAAAAGAGAAGTAAAGAAAAAGGTAAAGGAGGCAAAGAGGAGAGCAGATGTAAAATGGGGTATGAGTATGACAGAAAATTTTGAAAGTAATAAAAAGATGTTTTGGAAAGAAAATAAGAGAGGAAGAGGAGGCAAATCAAGTAGAGAAGAAAAGGTAAAAGGTGCAGATGGAGAGATGATAATGGAGGAGAAGGCAGTAAGGGGAAGATGGGCAGAATATTTTAGGGAGTTGCTAAATGTGAAGGAGGATAGGGAGGGAAAGATAGCTGCAGTGGGAAATGCTAAGAAAATGAAAGTGATGAGTGAGGAAAATGGAGGAGAAATAAGGAAGGATGAAATGAAGGCAGCAGTTAAGATGATGAAAGCAGGTAAGGCACCTGGTCTGGATGGATGCCATGCAGAATGTCTTAAAAAAGGAGGTACAGTGATGGTGGACTGGTTGGTAAGGTTATTTAATGTTTGCTGGAGAGAAGGTAGAGTGCCGGAGGACTGGAGGAGTGCTTGTATAGTTCCACTTTACAAGGGAAAGGGGGACAAGTGTGAATGTAGTAGTTTCAGAGGGATTAGCTTGTTAAGTGTAGTTGGGAAGGCTTATGGAAGGATCTTGATTGAGAGGATTAGGAGAGGAACAGAGGGAGTAATTGGTGAGGAACAGTGTGGATTTAGGACAGGTAGAGGTTGTGTAGATCAGATCTTTGTGGTAAGACAGATATGTAAGAAAGCTATAGGAAAGGGGAAGGATGGTTTTTGGGCCTTTATGGATCTGGAAAAGGCTTACGACAGGGTAGACAGAAAGGCACTATGGGAGGTTATGCAGATATATGGGATAGGAGGAAAGCTTCTCGGAGCTGTCAAGAGTTTTTATGGGGGTAGTAGAGCTTGTGTCAGGATTAGAAATGGAGAGTGTGAGTGGTTTGAGGTAAAGGTGGGACTCTGTCAAGGATGCGTTATGTCACCCTGGCTGTTCAACTTATACATGGATGGGGTAGTGCGAGAGGTAAATGCAAGGGTAGTGGGTCAGGGATTGGAGTTGGTTAAAGAAAATGGAGAAAAGTGGGAGGTGAGCCAGCTGTTGTTTGCGGACGACACTGCGCTTGTGGCAGGATCGGAGGAGGGATCGAGGAAGTTGGTGACAGAGTTTGGGAGAGTGTGTGATAGAAGAAAGCTGAAGATAAATGTGGGTAAAAGTAAGGTGATGAGATGTACAAGGGGTGAAAGTGGCAGTAATCTGGAAGTGAGCATTAAGGGAGAGCAACTGGAGGAAGTGGATAGTTTTAGATACTTGGGTGCAAATGTGGCAGGAAAAGGTGGAGTAAAGGTGGAGGTAGAATGTAGATTGAGAGAAGCGAGTAAATGCCTTGGTGGATTAAAAAGTGTAATGAGGAATAGACATTTGGGAATGGATGCTAAGAGGAGACTGTATGAAGGAGTAATTGTGCCAAAAGCACTGTATGAAGCAGAAACATGGAACATAAGAGAGGAAGAGAGAAGGAGCTTGAATGTGTTTGAGATGAAATGTCTGAAAAGTATGATGGGGGTTACTAGGCTAGATAGAGTGAGAAATGAGGAGGTGAGGAGGAGAACAGGGGTGGAAAGGGAGTTGGGAGATAGGGTTGATGAAAGAGTATTAGGATGGTTTGGACACATGGAAAGAATGAGTGAAGAAAGACTAGTAAAGGAGGTATGGAAGGCAGATGTGGAGGGAGTGAACATGAGGGGACGTCCTAGGATGAGATGGATGGATGGGGTGAAGGGGGCTTTGGGGAAGAGGGGAATGTCTGTTGAGGAAGGACGGGAGAGGACAGAAGATGGGTGAATGGAGAAGGGTTGTATATGGAAGATGTTGTGATGCATGAGGTGGAATGGACGGGGGGATGGGGGGTGAGATAGTGAGTGTGAGCAAAATTTTGACTCTCCCCCATCCTCTCCTTTATATGGGGAGATGGAGAGGGGGGGGTCGCCAATTTAATGAAGCGGCCTTGCTGTGGATGTGCTGTGTCTTGCGACACTGCTTCTGACCCAGGGCAGTGGACAGGGTGCAGGGATGACCCGTCATCTAGGAGGTGCTAAGATGGGAGGGAGGGTGGAGGGGTGTGGAGTGTTTTCAGGGATGGAATGGGTGGGAATGATTTTATGCCTTTTCCTTTTTGGCTACCTCCCTAGTAAGGGGGAAAAAGCCTTGGTATATGTATGTATGTATGTATGTGTAAGGTATATATATAATTCATGTAAGACTGCTTCCTAAGCCTTGCCTTCACGACCAATTGACTTACAAAGGATTATGAGGATGCAATGCCCAACAGGACCCCTCCCCCAAAACTGGAGGCCAAGACAACATTCTCACGGGCAAAGCGTACAGCCTGTAAAGATGGTAGTTCTTACACTCTAGCTCAAATTAAAATTATAAAAAAGAAACTAAAACTTAAAAAACTCACAACATATATATGGGGCATTCAACATGTGAACTATACAAAAGGAACTGGAAAGTGTCAACATTTGGATAACACTAGTGGTGGCCCATAAATTATACTCATATCACAATGCATACAATGAGATAGCTTATATCATAATAAGGAAACAAGATATAATAATTAAATGTATTAATCACTGAGAGATACAGGATTTATATTACTCAATCTTACCAACAGTAAAAATCTACTAGTAATGACTCAGTCATCTCTATCTACATATATATATATATACATACATATCCCAAAGGCTTTTTTCCCCTTACAAGGGAGGTAGCCAAAAAAACAAAAGCATAGAAACCACTCCCACCTATTCCATCCCCTACATACTCCACTTCCCTCTATCCTCTTCGCTCCCTCTTATCTAGGCACCTCCTGAATAACGGGTCATCCCTGTATCTTGCCCACTGCCCTGGATCAGAAGCAGTGCTGCAAGATACAGCACATCCACAGCAAGGCCACTTCATTAAATCGGTGACCCCCCTCTCCATCCCCTCATGCAGAAAAGGAGAAGACGGGGAGAAATACCTTCAGGCTGCGTCAATTTATTTCTCATACATACTCCCTCACCCCCCATCCCCCAACCCACTCCACCTCATGCATCACAGCATCATCCATACACAACCATTCTCCATTCACCCCTATCTTCTGTCCTCTCCCATCCTTCCCAACAGACATTCCCCTCTTTCCCAATGCTCCTTTTATGCCATCCATCCATCCATCCATCTCATCCTAGGTCGACCCCTCATGTTCACTCCTTCCACCTCTGCCTTCCACATCTCTTTTACTGGTCTTTCTTCACTCATTCTTTCCATGTGTCCAAACCATCCCAATACTCTTTCATCAACCCTATCTCCCAACTCCCTTTCCACCCCTGTTCTCCTCCTCACCTCCTCATTTCTCACTCTATCCAGCCTAGTAACACCTATAATACTTCTCAGGCACCTCATCTCAAACACAAAAATATAGTGCGTGCAAACACCAAACAAGAATTTAAGAACAAACTTGATCTAGCGAGATACAAAACCAGGTCACCAGGAGCATAGCTCCCCTTCCTGTAAAATACAACTAGGTAAATACATTAAAACTCCTCTCTTCCTCCCTTATGTTCCATGTTTCTCCCCCATACAGTGCTGTCGGCACAATCACTCCTTCATACAATCTCCTCTTACCATCCATTCCCAAATGTTTATTTCTCATTACACTTTTTTATCCCCTAAGGCATTTACTTGCTTCTCTCAATTTACATTCTATCTCCACCTCCACTCCCTTTCCCACCACATTTTCACCCAAGTATCTAAAACTATCCACTTCCTCCAGTCTCTCTCCCTTAATACTCACTTCCAATTTGCTGCCACATTCTCCCCTTGTACATCTCACCACCTTACTTTTACCAACATTCATCTTCAACTTCCTTCTTTTGCACACCTTTCCAAACTCTGTCACTAACTTAATCCCTCCTCTGATCCTGGCACAAGCACAGTGTCATCAGCAAACAACAACTGGCTTATCTCCCATTTTTCTCCATTTTCTTAAACAATCTCCAATCCTTGGCCCATTACCTTTGCATTTACCTCTCACACCACCCTATCCATGTATAAATTGAACAGCCAAGGCAACATAACACATCCCTAGCAAAGTTCCACCTTTACCTCAAACCACTCACTCTCTCCATTTCTAATTCTAACATAAGCTCTACTACTCTAATAAAAACTCTTGACTGCTCTTAACAGCTTCCCTCCTATCCCATATATCTGCAATACCTCCCACAGTACCTTCCTGTCTACCCTCTCATGAGCCTTCTCCAAATTTATAAAGGCCCAAAAAACATCCTTACCTTTTCCTAAAGCTTTCTCACAATCTGCTGCCTTACCACAAAAATTTGACCCACACAACCCCTAACTGTCCTAAACCCACACTGTTCCTCACCAACTGCTCCCTCTGTTCCTCTCCTAATCCTCTCAATCAAAACCCTCCCATAAACTTTCTCGACTACACTCTTCAAATTAATCCCTCTGAAACTACTATACTCACACTTGTCCCCTTTTCCCTTGTAAAATGCAACTATACAGGCATTCCTCCAGTCCTCCGACACTCTACCCTCTTTTAGACAAACATTAAACCTGTCCAGCCAGTCCACCATCACTGTACCTCCCTTTTTTGGACACTGCATGACACCCATCCAACCCAGGTGCCTAACCTGCTCTCATCATTTTAATAACTATCTTCACCTCATCTTTCCTTATTTCTCCTCAATTTTTCTCATTCATCACTCATTTTCTTAGCGCTTCTCACTGCAACTACCTTTCCCTCCCCATCCTCCTTCACATTTAGCAACTCCCTAAAATACTCTGCCCAACTTCCTCTTACTGCCGTCTCTTCCATTGCCATTTCTCCATCTACTCTTGTAAAAACTCTTGAATGCTCTTAACAGCTTTCCTCCTATCCCATATATCTGTAATACCTCCCACAGTGCCTTCCTGTCTACCTTATCATAAGCCTTCTTCAAATCCATAAAGGGCCAAAAAACATTCTCACCTTTTTCTAAAGCTTTCTCATATATCTGCCTTACCACAAAAATCTGATCCACGCAACACGTACTTGTCCTAATCCCACACTGTTCCTCACCAAGTACTCTCTCTGTTCCTCTCCTAATCCTCTCAATCAAAACCCTCCCATAAGCCTTCTCAACTACACTCAACAAATTGATCCCTCTGACACTATACTCACACTTGTCCCCTTTTCCCTTGTAAAATGGAACTGTACAGGCATTCCTCCAGTCCTTTGGCACTCTACCCTCTTTTAGACAAACATTAAACAACCTGACCAACCAGTCCACCATCATTGTACCTCCCTTTTTTAGTCATTCCGCATGACACCCATCCAACCTAGGCATCTTACCTGCTTCCATCTCATCTTTCTTTTTTTTCTCCTCCATTTTCCTCATTCATGGTCATTTTCTTAGTACTTCCCACTGCAACTACTTTTCCCTCCCTATCCTTCTTCACATTTAGCAACTCCCTAATATACTCTGCCCATCTTCTTCTTACTGCTCTCTTCCATTATCATTTCTCTATCTGCACCTTTCACCTTTATTTGATTTGCCTCCTCTTCCTCTCTTAATTTCTTTCCAAAACATCTATTTATTACTTTCAAAATTTTCTGCATACTCTTACCCCATTTCACATCTGCTCTCCTCTTCACCTCCTTTCTGATGCTTTACTTATCTTTTCTTTGTACCTCTCATCTGATTCTTTTGTAACCAATCTGTGAATGCTCACTTCTCTTCTACAATCTTCTCTGCTTCATCCCACCACTCATTACCCTCCCTTCTATTTCCTCTCATCCTCCTTGTTCCACACACCAACTCTGCACACCTTGTGACTCCCTCCTACTCCTCAGCTTTTTCTTGTACTCCTCCTTTTCTTTCTCATGTAAGCAGCTTACTCTAACCACCTCCCTACCTTCTGTCATTTTCCTCTTTCTCCATCTATCCTCCACTCTCAACTTACCGTCCACCAAAAAATCATCTAATATTCCCCCACTCTCTCCCCTTAGAACATGTACATCCAAAACTTTTCCTCCTCTTCTCCCAGTTACCACTATGTAGTCCATTAACCACTTCAGTACAATGACATCTACATAGGCATGAGGCACAAGTGGGTACATGAGGATGCCAGCGTCGGTGTCTTATATATACCGGAAGTTTTTTCACACCAAGACAAACCCATGGTGTATGGCAGATATGTCGACGATATTTTTATCATGTCTTCGTCAACTCAAGAAAGAGAGTCACTCCGTAACCTGCTGGAAGAAACATCAGGATTAAAATTCACTACTGAAGAAGACGTTAATGGCTCTCTCCCATTCCTTGATGTATTGCTCCAACAAGAGGGTGACAACTTCTCCACTTCCGTTTATGTTAAGCCCACCAACCCTGGTCTCTGTCTTAATGGGAACAGTGAGTGCCCCCAACGTTATAAAGACAGTACCATTAGTGCCTTCTTTAGGAGGGCACTCACCCACTGCTCATGCTGGACCTCCACTCAAGCAGAAATAAACAGGGCCACTCAAGTCCTAGTTAATAATGGACATTCCAATCAAGACTGCCAGCGTGTCTTAAAAAGTGTCATCAACAAATGGTACCACGGGCCTCCCACCCCAGTAGCAGGCGAAGGTGAGATTTTTACCTTGTTTTACCGTGCCCAAATGTCCACAGCTTACAAGGAAGATGCGAAGGTTCTGAATAGGATTATTCATCGAAACATAACACCCAAAAGTGAGAATGACAAAGTTCGTCTCTCTATATATTACCGCAACCAAAAAACAGCTACACTTTTAATTAGAAACAACACTTCTCCTCGCCCCGAAGGTCCCGCTTGCACCAACGTAGTATATAAATTTTCCTGCCCCCTAGAGGACTGTACGCCTCTCGACTGCTACGTTGGCCAAACGAGAACGACATTGTCGAGAAGAATATCTTCCCACTTGTCAAATGGAGGCCCCAAACTACACCTACTAGAAAAACACAACACACAAATCACAAGAAAACTTTTAGAAGACAACACCGTCATTCTCGCCAAGGAATCAGAAAAGTCTAGACTTTTCTTCCTGGAAGCAATTATCATACGAGACATACAACCAACTATCAACAGACAAGTGGAAGCCCCTACATTACTCCCCAGCATGAAGCCCCTCCCTAGGACTAGTAGCCCTCTCTACCACAACAACACACCTTCCAATCACACCGACACCCAAGTCCCTCTCCGACGTTCCGCCAGACTCATAGAGAGGACACTTGGCCCTCAACGGACATTTGCCCCACAGTGACAAAATCCCCCCGTCATCCCACACATGTAATGTGACCTCTCCCCGTATCTTACGTCGTGACCTCCCCCCCGTGTCTTATGTTGTGACCTCTCCCAGAGCTTTCTTTCTATATATATATATACAGGTAAACGTCGACTTACGATGGCCGCGACTTACGATTGTTCGACTTTACGATGACGGCGACGACGACGACGATATGATAATTTAACCCCTTCCATACGGTGCCGCACACGTAGGCGTCATGAGGAGCAAGTGGATTCGCGACGCTGCCATATCGGCATCTTGATTATATTTATTGTAGTCGCCCCTGTGTTTTTACATTCTCTCAAATGTGCCTTGAATCCCATTCTCTGTGGTTTTCAAAATTCGCGGGTGAAAGAGAGAACGATCGATATAAGCGGTGACTATATTTTATGATGCGAGTATTATTACGTCACGTCGTATGGCTGGCATTGGCTGCTGCCCGCGAGATTTAAGTTCCGTACTGAAAATACATATTATAGTGTTTGAATATGGTAAAAAGGATAAAAATAATTAAATAAACTACTGTACATGTTTAATAGGCTATATTCAGTATCTCTGGTGGTTAATATACAGGTAGGCTAGGTACAGTGACCACGGAACAGTGATACACAAATTGGGGATCGACTTATGATGAAATCGTCTTATGATGGCTCTATCGAAACCTAATACCATCGTAAGTCGACGTTTACCTGTATATATATACATATATATATATACATATATATATACATATACATATATACATACATATATATATATATATATATATATATATTTTTTTTTTTTTTTTTTTTTTTTTTTTTTTTTTTGTAGTTGTACATGAGTTATCCCCAGATTCTGTGAACTGGTTTGATCATGTTTTCTGTGTTTATTATTACTCAGAGTAAAAGAGAATAAGTAATACAGCAGTGACTTTATATTTTATAATGCAAGTAGTGTGATGCAAATTACATATGGCAGATGATGCTGTGCACAAGAATTTGAGTTGTACTGAAGTGGTTAAAGCCCTATCTATCACCCTTTCATCCACCATCCTCTCCCATGTGTACTTATGCTTGACTTTCTTCCTATACACTGTATTTGCTATTATCAACTCTAGACACATCTCCACCATCAACTCCCCACTACAATTTTTTTCCTGGAACTCCACACTTCCCAACCACTCTATTAGATAATTTTCTATTCTAGCATTAAGGTCTCCCAATACCGCTACATTGACATTTCTCCCTAAACCCTCAATGCACTCATTTAAATCTATCCAAAAAGCCTCCCTTTCCTCTACACTCTTCTCACTACCAGGCCCATATGCACTTACAAAAACCCACATCTCCCTTCCCAGTTTCACCTTCATCCACATTAACCTTGAAGAAACTTTCCATTCCACCACATGTTTATCTATCTTTTCACTTACTAGTACAGTATAGCTACCCCTTCTCTCCCTCATCCTCTCTTCACTCCTGACACCCTCCCAACTACACTCCTAAATTCAAACTTGCTCTCCTTTTCAATTTAGTCACTCAATGCAAACACATCCAACTTTCTTCTCACAAACATACTGCCTATCTCTTCCCTTTTACTCTCATCTATATCACATCCATGCACACTAAAAGACCCAAACTTTAGGGTTCTGGTTGGAAAACTACCAAACCCTATTATGCCTTTGCTTTTTTTTTAGGAATGTCCTCTTTGAGGATACAGAAAGTAGGATGCCTAATCCTATCCCTGTCCAGTTTTTGTCCCCTTTTACAACTGAAGTGGGAGCAATCGGTGGCAGTATTCTCCCCCACCACAGGGTTCAGAAAAAAAAAGGAAATGAACAGAGAAGTGGTACAAAACTGATTCCAAACATCAAAAATAAATCATACAAAAATTGACTAAAACATATGAATCTGCTTTCCTTAAAAAAGTGTAGACTCAGAGGTGACTTGATACAGGTCTTTAAGATTCTATAGGGAATTGACATCAAAAGTGACCAAATTTTCACACTGAATGAGAATCAGACAAGAAACAATGGTCTCAAACTGTCTGGAAATTTATTTAATTTGGAGGTGGGTAGAAACATCTTCACCAATTGTGTCATTAATGAATGGAATAAACTTTCTGCAGAGGCAGTGCAATGTAGTTCAGTTCGAACCTTTAAGAATCATTTGGATAAACACCTAGGCAAGATGCTGTAATGACTATCATTTATTTTATACTATTTGTTTATTTGCTTTGTTATCATGTCTGTTTATTATTATTTGCTTGATTCTTATTTATTATTAGTTATATGTCAATTTACTATTATTTACTATTCACCTGTTTGTTTATTATTTAACTATACCTATGCATTTATGTATTTTATTTATTATTTACATTATTATAGATTTTTATTCATTTATTTATTTATCATTATTATGATTTTCTTTCTTTTTTCGCATACCTACCTAGATATGGACTAAAAGGTCTCCTGTCGGCATGCTCAACCATTGTAATCCTTTGTTTTTATTTGTAGTAGTGGGGGGACAGCATAATGGAGGGACAGTTGCAGTACAATAAAGTATCATAATTTCTCTATGAATAGAGATTTCCTCTATCACAGACAAAATTATATGTGGCTCTGGTCCATAGGGGTGCCCCATATAGACCCTAAAGTACCAGTTGCATGTTACTGAACAGCTTTTAACCCCACACTAACATGCAGCCAATACCTCACATGGTGAGGCTAAATATTACCTAGGAAAATTATATCACATACTCAACAAAGAAACATATTAACATGAGAACTGTAGCATGGGTAAAAAACCTTTGCTTGTGACTCTCTATGTGGAATTATGGTCATGTTTACACATCGAGGGATTCTTCCCCATTATAAGGAGGGTAGCCAGCCAAAGAATGTATCCTCCCCCCTACAATTCTACTTCCATCCATCACCCATTGGTTTCCCTCTCATCTTTACTCCTTATGGATAAAGGATCATCCCTGTCTCCCAACCACTGCCCAGATAAAAAACAGTAAAACCAGCTTATCCTAACATTAAAATGTGACACTAGTGTGCTGCACCTCTCTGCTGACTAAAATCATCTAGCAAAAATGAAAACAAAATCTTATGCCATTCCACTGTGGATCTTGAGAAGGTATATCATGGAGTAGATAGGAAAGGTGTAAGGGGACTGAAATTGTATAGAGTGGTCTAGTCAAGTTCTCTCTTGAGGTCATGCTAGAGGAACTCTACATGATATGCTGTGATCATGTCTGTGTGCTACCCATGCTAATCAATCTGTAAATATGTGAGGCAGCTTAGCTGAATGGACAAGTGTGTGTGTGTTGGGGGGGGGTATAAATTAATAGGCTGTGACAAGGTCATGGGTGTGAAGTTTGAGAGACGAAATAAGGAAAGAGATATTTGAAATGAATCCTGGTTTGAGGCAGGTATGTACGTGGCTGTTTAACCCATACTAGGACAGAGTGATGATAGAAATATATACAAGAATTGTGATTGAGGAAAGTAATGTTTGAGGAAATTGGACAAAAACAGAAGATAAAAAAATTAATGAGTACATGATGCTATTCTACTTGAGTGCACTGCACATGAACTGGCATTGTTACTGGGGAAGAGATGAGGGGCAATTTTCATGTGGTTAAAGTGAAAAGACCTTGGACTGGAGGAGTGCCTGTATAGTTCCACTTCACAAAGGAAAAGGGGACAATTGAATGTAGTAGTTCCAGAAAGACCAGTTTGTTAAGTGTAGTTGGGAAGACTTATGGGAGAGTTTTAACTGAGAGGAGCAGAGGGAGTAATTGGTGAGGAACAGTGTGGGTTTAGGAAAGGTAGATGTTGCATGGATCAGATTTTTGTGGTAAGGCATATGTGTGAGAAAGCTTTAGGAAAAGGTAAGGATGTCGTCTGGGCCTTTATGGATTTGAAAAAGGCTTATGACAGGGTGGATAGGGAGGCACTATGGGAGGTTTTGCAGATATATGGGATTCGGAGAAAGCTGCTTAGGACAGTCAAGAGTTTTTATGACATTAGTGGAGCATGTGCCAGAATTGGAAATGGATAGAGCAAGTAGTCTGAGGTAAAGGTGGGGCTGCATCAGGGATGTGTTATATCACCATGGTTGTTCAATGTGTACATGGATGGGGTGGTCCAGGAGGTAAGTGTGAGGGTAATGGGCAGGGGACTAAAGATGGTTTAAGAAAATGGAGAAAACTGTGAGGAAAGCCAGTTGCTGTTAGTGACACTGCACTTGTGGCAGGGTCAGGGGGGGGATTAAGGGGGTTAGTGATGGAGTTTAGGAAGGTATGCGATTGGAGAAAGTTGAAGGTAAATGCGAGCTAAAGTAAAGAGATGAGATGTACAAGGGGAGAGGATGGCAGAGAGTTGGAAGTAAGTCTTAAAGGAGAGGGGTTGGAGGAAGAGGATAGCTTAGGTATTTTGGGTTGCATGTGGCAGGAAAGGGATGAGTAGAAGTGGAGGTAAATTGTAGACAGAAGCAAATATTTGCCTTGGGGGATTGGAGAGTGTCATAAGAAATAAGCATTTGGGAATGGATACAAAGAGGAGACTATATGAAGGGGTGATTGTGCTGACAACACAGTATGAGGTAGAGACTTGGATTTTAAGAGAGGTAGAGAGAAAAAGTTTAAATGTGTTTGAGATGAAATGTCTGAGAAGTATGGTTGGGGTTACAAGGTTGGATAGTGAGACACGAGATGAGGAGGAGAGTGGGGTTGTAAAAAGAGATGGCAGATAGGGATGATAAGAGAGTACTGGGGTAGTTTGGACACATGAAAAGAATGAGTGAAGAAAGATTAGTAAAGAGAGGTGTGGAAGGCAGAGGTGGATGGAGTGACCTTGAGGGGATGGATGACCATGGATGAGATGGATGGATGGGGTGAAAGGGTTGTTAGGCAAAAGGGCAATGTCTGTTGAGCAAGGAAGGGAGAAGGCAGGATATAGAAGTGAGTGGAGAATGGTTATATATAAACGATACTGTGATGCAAGGAAGAGGGGTTTAGGGAGTGATTATATATGAATGATATTTTGACGCAGCCCAAAGGGATTTCTCCCTGTCTTTTCTTTTTCTGCATGAGGGGATGGAGAGGTGGGGTCACTGATTCAACGAAGTGGGTTTGCTATGGATGTACTGTGTCTTGTTACATTGCTTCTGACTCAGGGCAATGGGCAGGATACAAGGATGACCATCTGTCATCCATGAGGAGCTCAGATGAGAGGGAGGAAAGTGAGGTGGATGGGAATGGAATGAATGGGAGTGAAATCAAGCGAGTATTCTACATACCGGTAATAATCTCAGCAAAAGGCAAAGAAAAATCGTAGAAGCTCTGTACATAGCCACCAACAAATGTACGAACAATAGAGTAGGTGACATCAAATTATCAGAGACAACAGCACAGCACGCAGCAAAAGAATGGAAGAAAACGGGACGAATGATCGCTAGAAGCATCCCATGGAGTGTCAATATGACCAACACGCAAGAGTTAGAGCCTCCTTGAACTCAGACCTATCCTAGTTCATAGTTGTGTATTTTCTATATTCATTGCCAATATTTTCTGTAGTGTAACATTCTTTCTGAAGAAGCACCATAGAACGAAACTAGTTAAAGAATAAACTCTTGTTCTATTTGTGTGTTTTCCCCTCTGCCTCTCTCACAACATTTGATAAAGTACCACACAAAAAGCTACTAAGAAAAATCAAAATAATAGGTGGTGTACAAGGAAAGTTATTGAAATGGATGGAAGATTTCTTGAACAGGAGAAAAATGAGGGTGGTACTTAGAGACAAAACCTCAACTTGGGAAGAAATGATAAGTCGAGTCTCACAAGGTTCTGTATTGGCTCCGATAATGTTTGTCATATATATAAATGACATGGATGAAGGTGTGGAATGTTATATGAACTTCTTTGCAGATGATGTAAAACTACTAAAGAAAATAAATACAGAGAAAGACTGAATCACTACAGAAAGAACTGGAAAGTCTGGGAATGGAGTCAAAAGTGGGAAGTGAACTTCAACATCAAGAAATGTACTATAATGGAGTTTGGAAAAAGTAAAAATAGAACATCAGAGCAATATAAAATTGGTACAAAGGAAGTAAAGAAAGTTAACTCGGAAAGGGACCTAGGAGTAATTATCAGCAAAGACATGTCACCAGACAAGCATATAAAAAAAAAATAGTTGGAGAAACCTTCAATTTACTAAAATCAATGAAAGTGGACTTTGACTACTTGGATGAAGAAATGGTAAAGAAAATATTAGTCACACTAATAAGACCAAGATTGGAGTATGCTGCGACACTATGGACACCCAGTACAAAAAAGAATATAAAGAAATTAGAAAGAATGCAAAGAGCAATGGCAAAGATGGCACCAACACTCTCTAAATTGACATACGAAGAAAGACTGGCCAAACTGGAACTACCAACTCTGGATCAAAGAAGAGAAAGAGGAGATCTACTGGCCATTTACAGAATTATGAAAAGGGATGGAAGTCCTCGACAGAGAAGATTTATTAAAGTAGGATAAGAGAAAAACAAGAGGACATGAAAAGAAACTCAAAAACGATAGTTATAGATAAGATCTAAAAAAGAAAGGTTTCCCACACTGAGTGGTAGATACATACATACATATACCAAAGGCTTTTTTCCCCTTACACAGGGGGTAGCCAGAAAGAAAAAGGCATAGAAACCACTCCCACCCATTTCATTCCCTACATATTCCACTCCCCTCCACCCTCTCTCTTATCTTGGCACCTCCTGGATGATGGGCATCCTGTCCTGTCCACTGCCCTGGGTCAGAAGCAGCGTCGCAAGATACAGCACATCCACAGCAGGGCCGCTTCATTAATTTGGCGACCCCCCCCTCTCCGTCCCCTCATGCAGAAAAGGAGAAGACAGGGAGAAATCCCTTCGGGAACATAAGAGAGAAAGAGAGAGGGAGTTTGAATGTGTTTGAGATGAAATGTCTGAGAAGTATGATAGGGGTTACTAGGCTAGATAGAGTGAGAAATGAGGAGGTGAGGAGGAGAACAGGGGTGGAAAGGGAGCTGGGAGATAGGGTTGATGAAAGAGTATTAGGATGGTTTGGACACATGGAAAGAATGAGTGAAGAAAGATTAGTAAAAGAGGTGTGGAAGGAGTGAATATGTGGGGGCATCCTAGGATGAGATGGATGGATGGGGTGAAAAGGGCATTACAAAAGAGAGGAATGTCTTTTGGGGAAGAATGGGAGAGGACAGAAGATAGGGGTGAATGGAGAAGGGTTGTGTATGGATGATGCTGTGATGCATGAGGGGGAGTGGGTGGGGGATGGGGGGTGAGGAGGTATGTATGAGAAATAATTGGATGCAGCCCGATGGAAGATATCTGGAACAAATTGGATGAGGCAACAGTGTGTGCAAAAACTATACAAGAATTTAAGAACAAACTAGATGCTGAAAGATAATACAAAAATGAGTCACTATGGGCATAGCTCTGTTCCTGTATAATACAACTAGGTGAATACTTTAGAGCTTATAGTTTACCTATACAAGCTTATCATAAACTAAATAGTATTTCTCAATAAAATTTTATTACTACAGGAGTCCCTCAAATAACGCTGATTCGAATAACATGGATTCAATCAAAAGCGGATTTTATTTCAAAACCATCTCAAATGTAGAGAACCGTTTTAAAATTCGCGCCGAGTCGGGCACGCATACGCACACACGTGGCAACATCGCAAACATTTGTGGTGACTGCTTTCTATTTTATCATATACAGTCGATCCTCATATGACGCAGTCATTATGTACACTGGGAACTGCTTAAACAAGGGTGAGGGGCGAGGGGATACCCGTGGGTGGCTGCCTGCGGTTACGTGTCAACCTACGGGTACTGATGCAGGAGGGAGGGAGGGAGGGAGAGGGGGAGTAGGGGGTGGTAGGGGGGTATCCAACAAGCTTTAGCTTGTCGCTTCCACCACCTGCGCCGTGCTATCGTGAAATTTTACCACCCTAACCTGTTCAAGTGTAATGTTTCTTTCGTTTGGAACACAACTAATAAGTCTGATAATGACTGCGCTTGTCGTGTCTTAATTTCTCTTATGAGGTTCTTGTTGTTACTGGCAGTGGTGGTTTGGGAGATAAAAAACAGACATACACGCTTACACACGTGTAGACACGTGTTAGACAACCAGTGTATGTTGCAGGGGAAAAAATACACGGGAGCGATGAGCAATTTCGCTCGGGAAAGTTCCAATGTCGCTCTCACAAATCCAATAGCGGGAGCGATCCCCCACAAAAAAATCGCTCCCGCGGCAAGATTCAACATTTTTCATGCATTATCTATCATTTGGCAATCCCTGAATCCCATCACCATTGATGAAAGGATCAGAGCAAACACAACTTACCCATGATCAATCATTGCATTATCAATCGATATCATAAACGCAACACATCAATCAACTTTAATTTGTTGATGTACGTATGTGTACGCGGTATAGCTGCTAGAGTTCAATGGCTTACCTAGCCTAGCTTCATATCAGCTGCATGCACGCGTATACTAGTACATGTTGACTAGACTCTACACGACTATCGTGCTACATAATGTCGCTAGTTGCGAATTGCATGGTACTGACTACATGTACAATGCCCTATACCCAATACCACATCACCACATGCATACGTACACTGTACATATGCAAACTCGCTTGAGGCCTAGGAGGGAAACTGGGAAATCCCATTTATAACCTCGTTCGCGTATTTATGAGAAAACAAAATAGAATAAAATGTTTGGTTAGTAATTGAAAGTAAATAAATTTAAGTATAAATATGAACATTTGATAATTATATATTTAGTTCATAAATATGGATCTTTGGAGGGAGAATAAAAAATACAAAAATACAAAATTATTCGTTAGCTAGCTTGGGTTTACGGTAGCTAGGTCTACATTCGTACGTCACGTCCATGCCAAACTTTCGATGATCGTACATCATGGAGCGATTTCTAGTGAAGCGACTGAAGATGAGTGAAGATGGTTTGCACTCAGATTCAGTCTTTTCAGAATCGAGGGAGAGTGTTTTGAGGGCAGGAACCACTTCTGGACCAGCAAAGCCTAATTCAAACTCTATGGGCATGGGCCAAGGAAAACGAAAACCAGTAAAGCATGAATCTACTATACACTCGTGGAACCTATATTGGCTTGAAGTGGATCGGGGCAGTGATGGTACTCTAACGGTGTATTGCAAGGCTTGTTGTGCATTTCCACCCCCAACCACTGCCAGTGGAGCCAGAGGCACTGTGTCTGCCGATCAGTTTCACCCATCCCCCTCCCCCCAAAATTAAAGGCTGATTTGTTTAAAAAAAAAAAAAAAAAAAATGTATTTTTCATTCACATGAGTATTCATTTATTTATTGGGGATTATTTGGCATCAGATGTACATGAGTAATGAGTTAGCCTCCCAAAAGTTTGAAGGAAATCGAACCTGCAAAAACATGGCTCTGAAAGTATCAAAAATGGCTCTGGTAATTAAAAAAATGGCTCTGGTGAAATTTAGAAAAAAAATGAAAAATGGATCTGGAAAAAATAAAAGTATTTTTTTCCCTGGTATGTTGTGAATGCGCGTGCATGTACACACAAATACGAACATAGACACACACACCCTTTCGTCAAATGGACGGCGAGAATTAGAATTCCGAAGAAAAAGGAAAATCTACATGGATCTCAACGTCCAGGAAATGCCTTATTGTATTTATAGGGAAGGGGAGAGCTCGTGGTGTAGTGGGGGGGTGATAGGGAAGGAGAAGGGGAGGGATTATTGAGGGAAATGGAAGGAAATGAGGAAGAGGGGGACATGGTCCAGGAGGCCAGGCGTCTTGTAAACAAAAGACGGACCGATGATGATGATTTCGGTGATGACGGGATCAACAAAAATGTAAAGATTAGAAGTATAGATAAGAGCAGCACAGTGGAAGGTGATGATAATAGTTTCCAGGGATTTAAAGAGGGTGGGGGGGATACCAACCTCCCCCGATTGGCAAGACTAGAGGAGAAACTTGATAAGATGACCGAGCATTGGGAAAACAGGTTCGGTAACGTAGCCAAGATTGCGCAGAGAGTTGAAAGATTGGAAGAACTAGAGAAGGCGAACAAAAACTTAACTTTAGAAATAGAAGAATTAAAAAGACAGTTAAAAGAAGTTAAAGAAGAGAATGAGGAATTAAAGAGGAATAATAAGGGCAATAAAGAGGCCATGGCAAAAGAAGCACAGGGCTGGAAAAAAATCCAAGAAAACAGTAAAGTTGCATTTACTGACATAATTAAGCAACAAATGAAAGAACAAACTGAAGACTTAGTTATTAAAGTGATGAGACAGAAGGAGAATATAGTAAGAGACTTAGTAGAAAAAAAGAAATGTATAATTATATTAGGAATGGAAGAGAAATTTAACCAAAATAGAACCACAAGAATTAAAGAGGAAAAATAAAAAGTAAACAGTTTACTAGAATTAGTTCAGGAAGATGAACCTGAAATCATGAAACAAATTGAAGAGATGTTTAGGCTCGGAAAATATAGTACAGATAAGACCAGACCAATTAAGATTAAATTCAGGTCACAAACAACAACAGAGAATATCTTAGCAAAAACAGGGAAGCTAGCAGCAAGTGAACAATATAAAAAGGTATGGATAAAAAGAGAAATTAATAAAGAGGAAAGAGAGGAAGAAAAAATGAAAAGGCAAGAAGCTAAAGAAAAAAACGAGAACAGAACGGAGTCAGAAAAAGAAGAATTCTATTGGAGAGTAGTGAATATGAAAGTGAGGAAATGGACCATAACAGAAACAAAAAAGAAACAGAAAATACAATGGAAATAACAGAAAGTTAACCCCTTCCATACGGTGCCGCACACGTAGGCGTCATGGGGAGCGAGTGTATTCGCGAGGCTGCCATATCGGCGTCTTGATTATATTTATTGTAGTCGCCCCTCCATAATGACATTCTTTCTAATTCTTTTGTAATCGCATTTTCTATGGTTATCAAAATTCACGGGTGAAGAGAGAACGATCGATATAAGCGGTGACTATATTTTATGATGCGAGTATTATTACGACACGTCGTACGGCTGGCATTGGCTGCTGCCACCGAGATCTAAGTCCATGACGCCTACGTGTGCGGCACCGTATGGAAGGGGTTAAGAGTGTCCTACACAAATATAGATGGATAACAGGACTGAATGAAATGAACAAGTATCTGAAGGAAAAAGAACCGGACATAATGGGAATTGTAGAGCCAAAATTAAAAGGTTCACTACCACCCAACTGCATAGGACACAATGCATATAATTATTGGATTAGAAACAGAGATATAAAACAAGGGGGTGGAGTTATGTTCCTGACTAAGAAGGATATAAACGTGAAGAGTGTCACATATGGAAAGAATAGAGCAGAGATGATTATGATAGAAGCAGAAGACAGAGATAAGAAGAGCAGAAATTTTGTAATAAACTACGTGCCCCCAAAAACAGCCTCGTGGGAAGAGAGTGAACATAAAAGTATGTTAGAAGACACAAGAATAACATTAAACAAGATAATGGAAGATGGAGGAAGAATAGTTATGATGGGCGACTATAATTGCAAAGAAGTCTGCTGGGAAGAGATGACAGTAAAGGGTGGAGAAGACTCATGCGGAAATGTTCTACTTGAGATGATTATTGACCACACAATGACACAATGGATTCAAGAGAACACTAGGTATAGAAATGAAGAAGAACCATCGAGACTAGACCTAATAATCACATCAGAACCTGAAATAGTGGAAAAGATAGAATACCAGGCACCAATAAGTAAAAGTGACCACATATTGATAGAACTAGAACTGAGGAAAAATACATGAAAAGACATGAACAATATAGAAAAGGAAGAATGATGTATAAAAAAACAAATTTTGATAAAATAGGAGAATTCTTTCAAAATGAAAACTGGGAAAGAATACACAAAGAAGATACAACAGTAGAGAAATGGAATATTTTGACAAAAATTTATAAAAAAGGAGTGGAAAAGTATGTCCCAAGACAAAAACAAGAAAAAGAATATGTAAAGTGCTGGTACAACAAAAGTTGTAAGGAGTTGAAAGACAAAAGAGATAAAGCTTGGACCAAATTGAAGAAATACAAAAGACCTGAAAAATGGAAAATATATACTAGTTATAGAAATGAATATGTACAAGTGTGCAGAGACGAAAAAAGAAAATATGAAAAAGATGTCATAGAAAAATGTAAAGATCAACCAAAACTATTTTACAGATTTGCAAACAACAAACTGAAAAACAAACAAGAATTAGAGAAATTACGACAAGGAGGAGTTGAATACACAGAGGAAATAGAAATGGCAGAAATTATGAACAAGCATTTTAAATCGGTGTTTACAAGGGAGAACATACAACCTGGAGAGATCGAATGGGAAGAGAAAGTCCCCCCCTATGAAAGAAATAGAAGTAACAAAGAACGAAATAATGAAACACTTGAGTAATCTTGATATCAGAAAATCGCATGGACCAGATGAAATAGCAAACTGGATTTTGAAAGAATGCAAGAATGAACTGGCAGACAAAATACAAAGCATAATAAACAGTTCCTTGAAAGAAGGAAAAGTTCCAAAAGATTGGAAAAGAGCAAATATAGTACCTATATACAAAGGAGGAAATAAAGAGGACCCTACAAACTATAGACCAGTCTCTCTAACAAGTACAATAGCAAAAATCTGTGAAAGAATTATCAAAAGTAGATGGGTAAAATATTTAGAAAAAAAACAGCGTACTAAATCCAAGGCAGTTTGGATTCAGACAAGGACGATCATGCGTCACCAATTTAATATGTTTCTATTCAAGGCTAATAGACATAATACAAGAAAGAGATGGATGGGCTGATTGTGCATTTCTAGACCTAAATTTTTTTTTTTACAAAGTACCACATAAGAAGTGACAAAGTACCACATAAGAAGTTACTTAAGAAATTAGAAACTGTAGGAGGAATACAGGGCAAACTGCTTAAATGGATGGAAGACTTTTTGCAAGAAAGAAAAATGAGAGTAGTGATAAGAGACAAACACTCTAACTGGGATGAAGTAACAAGCGGTGTTCCCCAAGGAACAGTTTTGGCCCCAATTATGTTTGCTATATATATTAATGATATGGACAAAGAAATTGAAAGTTACATGAGCTTCTTTGCAGATGACGCAAAACTGTTAAAAAAAAAGTGAACACGGAAGAAGATTGTGAGTCATTACAGAGTGATCTCAATAAAGTATGGGAATGGAGTAGGAAGTGGGAGATGGAGTTCAATACCAAAAAGTGTAGTATAATGGAATTTGGAAAAAGCAAAAAAAGAATAACAGGATAATATAAATTGGAAGAAGAAGGAATGAAAAAAAGTAGAAAATGAGAAGGACCTGGGAGTCATTATTATGAATAATATGTCATCTGAGAAACATATAAACAAGATTTTTGGAGAAACTTATAATTTAATAAGAACAATCAAAGTGGCATTTACATACCTGGATGAAGAAATGGTGAAGAAAATATTAATCACTTTGATAAGACCAAGATTGGAATATGCAGCAACGATGTGGTCACCAAATACAAAAAAAATGTATAACAAAACTTGAAAGAATACATAGACCAATTACAAAATTGGCACCAACACTCTCAAAACTATCATATGAAGAGAGACTAGCAAAACTTGAGCTACAGACACTAGAGCAGAGAAGAGAGAGAGGAGATTTGATAACTATTTACAGAATCATGAAAGGCATAGAAATTATTGATAGAGAGGATCTAATAAAATGGGATGAAAGAAATACAAGAGGACACGGAAAGAAAATCAAGAAAGACAGCTATAGAAGAGATCTGAAAAAGAATAGCTTTCCTCACAGAGTAATAGACATTTGGAACAAGTTAGATGAGAAAGTGGTGTGTGCAAAAACAATACATGAATTTAAAAATAGTTTAGATAAAATGAGATATAAAGACGGGACACCACGAGCATAGCTCCCCTTCCCGTAAAATACAACTAGGTAAATACACGTACATGCTTACTTGTACATGTGAACACAGACACATACACGCACGCATACACGCACACATTGAAATTGCTTTCAAAGAAATAGTCAAGCAGCAAATGCAAGATAATGCAAAAGACACAATCATTCAAGTGATTAACGAAAAAGCAAATTGGGTCAGGGACACAGTAGATAGGAAGAAATGTATTGTGGTTTATGGGCTTAAAGAAAAACAAGGATTGGCGAGGTACATGAGAGAAAAAGAAGAAAAAGAGACAGCAGTAGAAATCCTTAATGAAATTCAGGGGGGAGATAGTGATTCAGGCACAGACTTAGAAGAGACTTACAGAATTGGTCGCTATACTAAGGATAGGAATCGACCTCTAAAGATAAAACTAAGGTCACAAGTGGTAGTAGAAGACATATTTGAAAAAGTAGGTAACTTGGCAAAGAGTGAAAAATACAATAAGATATGGATAAAAAGAGAAATGAGTACTGAGGAATTAGAAAAAGAAAGGGCGCTAAGAGAAGAAGCAAAGGAAAAAAACTTGAAAAGATCGGAGACAGAATGCAAAGAATTCCAGTGGAGAGTAATAGACTTGAGATTAAGACAATGGCGCTTCAAAACGAACAAAACAAGGGAAGAAGAAACCAGGGAGAAGGAAGAAAATTAAAAGTGGCCTATACCAACATTGACGGACTAATTTCGGGACTGAACGAACTCAATGATTATCTGTTAGAAGCAAAACCAGACATAATGGGAATTGTAGAGACTAAACTAAGAGGTGAAATACCATCCACTGTTATCAGACAAGGTTTATACAACTACTGGATAAAAAACAGGGACAAGAAACAGGGAGGGGGAATCATGTTCTTGGCCAAGAAAGACCTAAAGGTGACAAAAATTGCAGAGGGCAAAGGTAATGCTGAATTGATCATGATAAAAGTCGAAGGCAAGAATATGAAAAGTAGAAAGTTTGTGGTGACTTATGTGCCTCCAAAAACAAGCGCTTGGAAAGAAATCGAACATACAAAAATGCTAGATGATACAAGAAAATCACTCAATGAGATACTAATGGGTAAGGGTAATCTGGTAGTTATGGGGGACTTCAATTGCAAAGAAATTTGTTGGGACAGCATGACAGTGCAAGGAGGAGATGACTCGTGGGGCAATGTACTGCTAGATATGACCATGGAGTACACAATGACCCAATGGGTCCGTGAAAACACAAGGTACAGAAATAATGAAGAGCCATCGAAACTAGATCTAATATTTACAACAGAGCCTGAAATAGTGCATAAAGTCCAGTATGAGACACCAATTGGAAAGAGTGACCATGTACTCATCGAAACTATACTAAAGGAAGAAATAGACATAGAGAGGAACGAAAAGCATAGGAAAGGAAGACTGAGGTACAACAAAACAGACTTTACAAAACTAAAGACATTCTTCCGGAATGCAAACTGGGAAATATTTTACAGGGAAGAAACAGCAGTGGAAGAGAAATGGAATATATTGATGGAAAACTACAATGAAGGGGTAAACAGGCATGTACCAAGACAAAAGCGAGAGAGAGAGTACATTAAATGTTGGTTCAACAAAAGATGCAGTGAGGCAAAAGACAGAAGGGACAAAGCTTGGAAAAAGTGGAGAAAAGACAAAAAACAAAGCAAATGGCAAATTTATGTTAACTATAGAAATGAGTATGTTAATGTGAGAAGAGAGGAGAAAAGGAACCATGAGAAGGATATTATAGACAAATGCAAAGAGCAACCCAAACTATTCTATCGGTATGTGAATGGTAAACTTAAAAACAAACAGGAATTGGTGAAACTATGCCAAGGAAACATAGAATACACAGAAGATTTAGAGATGGCCGAAGTCATGAACAATCACTTTAAATCTGTTTTCACCAGAGAGAAAATACCAAATTGTGACATAGACAAAAACAAGAAATCTCCCCTCATGAATGAGTTTACAGCATCACTAAAGGAAATATCAGAACATTTATCAAGGCTGGATGTCAGAAAATCACATGGCCCGGATGGTATTGCAAATTGGATTCTAAAGGAGTGCAAAGAAGAACTAACAGACAAAATACACATCTTAATAAACAGCTCACTCAAAGAAGGAAAGATACCCGAGGACTGGAAAAAACGCTAACATTGTACCAATACACAAAGGAGGAAACAAAGAAGAACCCACCAACTATAGGCCAGTATCACTAACAAGCACCATTGCCAAAATTTGTGAGAAAATAATCAAGAATAGATGGGTAAAACATCTGGAAGACAATGACATATTAAACCCAAGACAATTCGGATTCAGACAAGGAAGATCATGCTCCACAAACTTAATATGCTTTTACTCAAGACTAATAGACATAGTGCAAGAAAGAAATGGATGGGCTGATTGTGCATTCCTAGACTTGCAAAAAGCCTTTGACAAAGTACCACACAGAAAACTACTAAAAAAACTGGAACACATAGGAGGAATACAGGGAAACCTACTAAAATGGATAGAGGACTTTCTGACTGGTAGAAAGATGAGAGTAGTGCTCAGAGAAAAATATTCAGACTGGAAAGAGGTGATCAGTGGAGTACCGCAAGGATCTGTGCTGGCACCAATAATGTTTGCTATCTATATGAATGACATGGATGAGGACGTGAACTGCTACATGAGCTTCTTTGCCGATGACGCCAAACTGCTAAGGAAAATAGAAACTGATGAGGACTGTGAAGCACTGCAAGAAGACCTAAATAGGGTATGGAACTGGAGTCAGAAATGGGAAGTGGACTTTAATACTAAGAAGTGTAGCATAATGGAGTTTGGAAAAAGCAAAAACAGAATATCAGGAAAATATACAATTGGAACCAAAGAAGTAAAGAAAGTAGGATCCGAAAAAGATTTGGGAGTAATTATCACGAACGACTTGTCCTATGATATACAGATTAACAAAATTGTCGGGGAGACTTACAACTTGCTAAGATCAATAAAAGTGGCGTTTACATACTTGGACGAAGACATGATGAAAAAAATATTGGTTACATTGATAAGGCCTAGATTAGAGTATGCAGCGACATTGTGGTCCCCCAGTACCAAAAAGAATATAAAGAAAATAGAAAGAATCCAAAGAGCAGCTACAAAAATGGCACCTGCACTTGCAAACCTATCATACGAAGAGAGATTGGCTAAACTGGAGTTACCGACACTGGAGCAAAGAAGAGAGAGAGGTGACCTATTGACCATCTACAGAATCATGAAAGGCACAGAGGTACTCGATAGTGAGAACTTACTTAACTGGGACAAAAGAAACACAAGAGGACATGGAAAGAAAATAAAAAAACATAGCTATAGAAGCGAACTGAAGAAAAACAGTTTTCCTCATAGAGTTTTGGACACTTGGAACAAACTGGACAATGAAATAGTATGCGCAAAAACCATTCATGAGTTTAAAAACAAACTAGACACTGCAAGATACAAAGGCGGGACAACACGAGCATAGCTCCCCTTCCCGCAAAATACAACTAGGTAAATACAACTAGGTAAATACATACATACGCCACATACACACACATATACATACGCCACATACACACACACACACGTGTATACGCCACATACACACACATGTATATATGCAAACACATACATACGCCACAAACGCCACATACATGCACCACATACACGCGCGTGCACACACACACAAAGAGCAATTACAAAACTGGCACCAACACTCTCAAAACTATCATATGAAGAGAGACTAGCAAAACTTGAACTACAGACACTAGAGCAAAGAAGAGAGAGAGGAGATTTGATACCTATTTACAGAATCATGAAAAGCATAGAAATTATTGATAGAATCTGATAAAATGGGATGACAGAAATACAAGAGGGCACGGAAAGAAAATCAAGAAAGACAGCTATAGAAGAGATCTGAAAAAGAACAGCTTTCCTCACAGAGTAATAGACAGTTGGAACAAGTTAGATGAGTAAGTGGTGTGTGCAAAAACAATACATGAATTTAAAAATAGTTTAGATAAAATGAGATATGAAGACGGGACACCACGAGCATAGCTCCCCTTCCCGTAAAATACAACTAGGTAAATACACGTACACATACACATACATACGGTTCTCGGTATTTAATATGGAAAGTCAGCATACGCGGATTTGGTCATACGCGGTAATTTCAGGAACCTAACCCCCGCGTTATTTGAGGGACTCCTGTATTACATGATGGGGTAAAAGGGGCTTTAGGAAAAAGGGGAATGTCTGTTGAGGAAGGACAAGAGATGACAGAAGATAGGGGTGAATGGAGAATGGTTGTATATGGATGACGTGATGCATGAGGTGGAGTGGGTGGGGGTGAGAAATAATTTGATGCAGCCTTCTCCTTTTCTGCATGAAGGGACGGAGAGGGAGGGTCACCAATTTAATGAAGCGGCCTTGCTGTGGATGTGCTGTATCTTGTGACACTGTTTCTGACCCAGGGCAGTGGGTGAGATGCAGGGATGACTCATCATCCAGGAGGTGCCAAGATAAGAGGGAGGGAAGAAGGTGGAGGGGAGTGGAGTGTGATGGGATGGAATGGGTGGGAGTGGTTTTTATGCCTTTGTTTTTTGGCTACCACCCTTATAAGGGGGAAAAAGCCTTTGATATATGTATGATGTATTATTACATTAATGAATAACAAAAGAAACAATATAGATTTAATATATCTAGACTTTGCAAAAGCTTTTGATACCGTCCCACACGAAAGACTAATTACTAAATTAGCTTTACACGGAATAAGTGGTAGCCTATTAAGTTGGACTAGTAATTGGTTGAATGGTCAAAAACAGAGAGTTATTTTAAATGGAAAAACTTCTGGATGGAAAAATGTTACAAGTGGAGTTCCTCAGGGTTCCGTTCTTGGGCCACTTCTATTCATAGTATATATAAATGATATAGACCATGGACTAAAATCTACTGTTTACAAATTTGCTGATGATACAAAACTGTGCGGAGTGGCAAATGATCACTCAAACCAATTAGATATTCAAGAAGATTTAGATAAATTACAGCAATGGTCTGAAAAGTGCCTAATGAAATTTATCACGAGTAAATGCAATGTAATGCACATAGGTAAAAATAACAGTATGTATGATTACAAGTTATTTGGAAATTCATTAACAAAAGTGGATAGTGAAAAAGATCTCGGCGTAATTATCAGTAACGACCTCAAATCATGCAAGCAGTGTATTTCAGCCTCTGAGAAAGGAAATAAGATTCTGGGACTGATTGCGCGATCTTTTGATTTCAAAAGTCCATCACTCATTAACAAGCTATATAAATCGTTAGTTCGTCCACATTTGGAATATGCTGTTTTCGTATGGTCACCGAATCTCATTAAAGACATTGACAGACTGGAAAAAGTACAACGGCGAGCCACAAAACTGATTCCAAATATCAAAAATAAATCATACAAAAATCGACTAAAACATATGAATCTGTTTTCCCTAAAAAAGCGTAGACTCAGAGGTAACTTGATACAGGTCTTTAAGATTTTAAAGGGAATTGACAACATCAAAAGTGACAAAATTTTCACATTGAATGAGAATCAGACAAGAAACAATGGTCTCAAACTGTCCGGAAATAGATTCAATTTGGAAGTAGGTAGAAACAACTTTGCCAACCGTGTAGTTAATGAATGGAATAAACTTCCTGCACAGGTAGTGTAATGTAGTTCAGTTCGAAGCTTTAAGAATCACCTAGATAAATACCTAAGTAAGATGCTGTAATGATTATAATTTATCTTATATTATTTGTTTTTGTTTTGTTATCTTATGCCTGTCTGATTTTCATTTATTATTAGTTATATGTCAATTTATTATTATTTACTATTTACCTGTTTGTTTATTATTTAACTATACCTATGCATTTATTTATGTATTTTATTTGTTATTTACATTATTATAGTTTTTATTTATTATTTTTATTTATTATTTTTATGATTTTTTTTTCTCGCATCCGACCTAGATATGGATCAAAAGGTCTCCTGTCGGTATGCTCCGCCTTTGTAATCCTTTGAGATAGGACTGCTCTAAATAGTCTCAGTGAAATGTTCACAAATTATCATGCATACACATTTTCTCCTTTCACTTCCCTTGCCTTTTCATAACAATATGATGATAATAATAATAACTGATTTATAGAGTCAGCGATACAGAGATACTCCAACAATATAGAGAGAGATATGCACATGTTGTCATGTGTCATCAAATTATTATACATCAGGCAGCCTAACACACTTATGCATCATTAAATCATTGTACATCAGGCATCCTAACTGTGGTAAATTGAGATTAATTGTCTTATTATTATTTTTATATACATGAAAATGGTGTTAAAGAATTGTATACTGGTGCTGTAGATTCCTTATATATGTGATTCTCACATGTTTTATACTTTGTAATAGGTTTAGATCCTATACAGCACTTTTAGTCATGTGTATCTAATTGAATCCTATGTAGACATCTTTTGTTTTTGTTAAGTTACTGATACGAAGACGTTCTAGACGTCGCTTGTTTGTTGACATCCGCTTGCAATTAAACTTCGTAAGCGAAACCCCGTTTTTCAACTTTCCTCACCGACACACTGCTACAGTGGCGACGAGGATTTGTGGATTTAGTGAGCCAAAGGACTGATTTCAGTTTTAGAAGACAGAAATAGCTGCCTTTCCCTCTGATGGTGGAGAAATCGAAGGATGAAGATATACTCACCCATTCACCCCATCGGAACCGTCCTGGCCACTCTGGATTCGTAAATAGCCTTTGTGTAGCAGGCTACGAATCAATTGTTTCAATAGGAAACTGGATTTAATACAAGTAGAATTACAATGGCAAATAACTCAGGTAAGATTGACTGTTTTGACCCCAATAAGATTAAGTGGGAGATATGGCTTAGTATGCTGCAAGCTCATTTTGCATACAATGGAGTCACTGATGATAACAAGAAGAAAAATTCTTTGTTAGTATCATTAGGAAGTGAAACGTACAGCACGCTAGCTTCGCTCATTTCACCTAATTTGCCACATGAGAAAGACTATAATGATTTAGTGAAGCTTTTAGAAGCACATTACAAGGTTAAACCGAGCTATCATCGGAGTTTGATTAAATTTCAAAACAGAAAGAAAAAATCTGTTGAAAGGGAAAGTTTAAGAGACTTGTATGCAGACTTGAAAAGTCTAGCCAAAGATTGCAACTTTGGGACCTTATTCGACGCCCGAGTGAGAGACCAACTGTTTATGGCTTTTGAAACTGAAGTGTATTTCCCGAACTTAGTTGCAGAGAATTTGGATTTACAAACTATGTCTTCAACGGACACCTTAGAGAAAATTTTAAATTTGGAAAAAGCTTTCGTTGGAGAAAAGCTCCCGACTACTGAAGTGAGGAAAGTGGGGGTTAGTTCTGAATATGTTAATAGTCAGAAAAAAGAAAGTTGTAAGCATTGCGGGTATCCACATAAAAGTGAGAACTGTAGGTTTAAGCACCTAACATGTTCAGTTTGTAACATGAAGGGACACCTCAAAGGAGTGTGCCGTTTTGATAAGACTGTGTCTGGTAAGCCACACAGTGCCCAGAAAGGATCTTTTGAAAAATTTACCAACAAGAAGACGTTTGGAAAAAAGAAAACTAATATGGTTTTCGAGGGAATTTCTCAGGAAGAGAGAGATACTGGTAGTGATGATAACCAATTGTTACATTTAGTGGATCGACCTAGCCTTCCAGAAGTGGTTAGTGTTGATATTTCTCATGAACCTGTACACAGTGTTGTAGGTAAGGTTTTGCCAGTGAGAAATAAGGTTGATATTAATATTGAAGGTCATAATGTACCGTACGAAATAGATTGTGGTGCCAGTGTGTCTACCCTAACCTTACATTGGGTTAAGACATTAAATTTATCTTTAGAACCTAGTGATAAAATTTTGAAGGCTTATGGTAATAATGATTTGCATGTTTTGGGTAAGGTTTATGCAAATATATTTTATAATGGTCACAATGTAATTCAAAGTTTGTATGTAGTTGAATCTAATAACTCTAACTTATGTGGAAGAGATTTAATGCCTAAAATTGGTATTGCACTCACAGGTATAGAGGAAGGAGTTAATGTTTTGGATTCCAAGGTACAATTAGATAATTTTTCAGCTGATTCTAGATTGCCAATTTCATGTGTTGTAGCAAAGGTACACCTAAAGAGCGGTGCTGTGCCTAGTTGGAAAAAAGCAAGGCCTGTGCCCTACCACTACAGAAAATTGGTAGAAAATGCTTTAGAAGAGTTAGTTGATAACAATATCATTGAACCAGTACATTCTAGTACTTGGGCAGCTCCAATTGTACCAGTGTTAAAAGCTGACAAAAAGTCAATGCGTATCTGTGTAGATTTCAAGGAGTTAAACAAAAGTATTTCATGTGACCAGTACCCTTTGCCTAAAGTTGATGAAATCCTTGCTGTTGTTGGGAAAAGCAAGATATTCTCAAAGATTGATTTAAAAGATGCTTACTTACAGGTGCCAGTAGATGATGAGAGTCAAGAATTGCTAGTAATTAATACTCATAAAGGTCTTTTTAAATATAAAAGATTACCCTTTGGACTTGCATCATCTCCTGCCATCTTCCAAAGATTGATATCCCAATTATTGATGAATATAGATGGAGTAGTTGCCTTCTTAGATGACATATTAGTCGGAGGAGAGACTAAAGAGGAACATGATATGAGATTAGATAAAGTGTTGAAGGTATTTCAGAAACATAATGTTGCTATTAACAAAAAGAAAACTGTTCTGAATACCAATTCCTTAGAATACTTAGGATATGTCATTTCAGGTGATGGCATAAAACCTTCACCAAGGAAACTTGCTGCTATTTTAGATGCACCTATACCAAAGTCAGTAGGTGAAGTTCAATCATTTTTGGGTCTAGTAACTTATTATTGTAGGTTTGTAAGAAATTTTTCAAGTGTATTAGCACCTCTGTATGATTTACTGAAGAAAAATGCAAAATTTAAGTGGTCTTCTGTTGAAGCAAAAGCATTTATGACTGTTAAGGAAGAGTTAGTCAACTCTGATTTACTAGCCAATTTTGATGGTGAACATGATGTTATTGTTGAAGTAGATGCTTCACCAGTAGGAGTAGGATGTGTGTTAATTCAAGAAATGAATGGTAGTCCAAGACCAGTTTACTTTGCAAGTAAAAAGCTGTCTGCTGCTGAGCTAAATTATTCTCAGTTGGACAAAGAAGCTCTAGCATTAGTGTACGCGGTAACTAAGTTTAAATATTTTTTGCTTGGACGTAAGTTTGTGCTCCATACAGATCACAAACCTCTACTTGGTTTATTTGGTAGTGAGAAACAGATTCCTGTCAATGCAAACGCAAGAGTACAGCATTGGGCATTATTGTTATCCCAGTATGATTACCAATTGTGTTTTAAATCAGGCAAACAAAACATTGTAGCAGATACCCTGAGCCGTTTGCCTGTATCAGATTCTGTTTTAGACTCACATACACCTGCTGAATATGTGAATTTAGTTGAAAATTTGGAAGATCAAAATATTTCCTATGAAAGGGTTAACCCCTTCCATACGGTGCCGCACACGTAGGCGTCATGGACTTGGATCTCGGTGGCAGCAGCCAATGCCAGCCGTACGACGTGTCGTAATAATACTCGCATCATAAAATATAGTCACCGCTTATATCGATCGTTCTCTCTTCACCCGTGAATTTTGATAACCATAGAAAATGCGATTACAAAAGAATTAGAAAGAATGTCATTATGGAGGGGCGACTACAATAAATATAATCAAGACGCCGATATGGCAGCCTCGCGAATACACTCGCTCCCCATGACGCCTACGTGTGCGGCACCGTATGGAAGGGGTTAAGGTTATGACAGAGTGATCCTGTTTTGAGGAAGGTTTTCCAATGTGTTAAATTTGGGTGGATTGTTAATCCTGTTATTTCTGAATATGCAGCAGTTAAAGCAGATTTAAGTATATATGAAGATGTGTTGCTATTTAGGAATAGAGTAGTTATACCAGCTGAATTAAGAAGTAGTGTACTTTCACAGCTGCATGTAGGTCATAATGGTATCAGTGCTATGAAGGCTGAAGCCAGGAATTGGATATGGTGGCCTAAGTTAGATCAAGATATATCTGAGGTTACTAAAGCTTGTTCAATTTGTTTTAAAAAATTTCAAGGTTCTCAGGAAGTTACCTTATCATGGCCTGAGACGGGTAAGTCTTGGTGTAGACTCCATATGGACTATGCAGGTCCAATCAATGAAAATTATTTCTTAGTGATTGTGGATTCACACTCAAAATTTATGGATGTTCATGTAACAAAGTCAACAACATCTACAGTAACAATTTCTATGCTGAGAAAAACTTTTTGTAATTTTGGGTTACCTGACATTGTAGTTTCAGATAATGCCTCATCATTTGTATCTGAGGAAATGGAGACTTTCTTTGAAAAGAATGGAATAAAACATATGACACCAGCCCCATATAACCCATCATCTAATGGTTTAGCTGAGAGAGCTGTAAAAACTTTCAAGGAAGGATTAAGTAAATTTAAGGAAGGTGATATCAGAACCAGAATTTGTAGATTTTTTTATAACTACAGACGTTCAATTCATTGTTCCACAGGTAAAGCTCCAGCTGAGCTAATGTTTAACAGAAACTTCAGAGGTATAATTGAGAAAATTAAACCACAAAATAAGAAGGAAAAGGTTTTGGAAAAAGAGTGTAAGTTTGAGAAGTCTGAATATAAGATTGATGATGCTGTTTTTGTAAAGAATTATGGCAAAGGTCATTTCATGGTTGGAAGGGAAAGTAATTGAAGTTCTAGGTGTGAGAAACTACAAAGTGATGTTAAAAGATTTTGGAAACATTGTTTGGAAAAGACATTCTGATCAACTTATGCCTAGATATACACCAAACTGTTCCCAGTAATGACACTGTACGTAAAAGACAACTCGGGTAGCAGTAAACCTTTTGTGACTATGTATTCTTCAGGTCAAGGACACTGTCCTAATAGTTCAGAAGTAATCGATAAGGCTGATGAAAATTCCTCTGTAAATGTTGATAATGATGATAATGCTGTGAAAGTACCAAGTCCACAACCAGTTAGAAGATCTAGCAGAGTTGTGAAACCACCTGATAGATTGAATCTATAATTGTGGTGTTATAAAG